>NW_009706468.1:47230-93039 GCF_000703405.1 Apaloderma vittatum | reverse complement strand
ATAAAGTAAAATAAATAAAATAAAATAAAAAACCAAACAAAAATATAAATAAAATAAAAGAAAATAAAATAAAAAACCAAAATAAAATAAGATAAAATAAAATAAAGGTAACACCCAGTGTCTTATATTTGTATATTCATTGTCAGTTTAAAAATAAAAAAAAGTAAACAAAGAAAAGAGAAAAAAGACATCCCCACTCAAGAGTTGCATATTTACATTCTTCAAACTGTAGCGGTGAAAAATAATTCTATTAAGTGCAGGACATTCCTAGTGTTGCAGTAGCGACATTTTTAATAAGTTCTTCACGAAAACATTTCTTTTTGTCTTAACAGTGATGCATTCCATGACTACGTGAAAATTCTCTTATCCCCTTCACTTGCAGCCAGTGGTTGAGTCTGGATTGAAAAGCTCCTTGTATAATGGAGGAAACAGTGTGTTCACTATATCTGGATGAGATTGCTTAAATACCTGTAGTTTCTCTCCGTGCAAGTTGCAAAGTGCAGTAATGGTTGGTATCTTGGCTATTAACTGTGAGACATTAAAAGAAAAACAAAAATGAAGAGGGAGGAAGCAAGCAACTTTCCAAAACGAACTATGTTAACATCTTGTTTGGTAACGGA
The DNA here is from genome assembly GCF_000703405.1 of Apaloderma vittatum. Lineage (NCBI taxonomy): Eukaryota > Metazoa > Chordata > Aves > Trogoniformes > Trogonidae > Apaloderma > Apaloderma vittatum. The sequence continues at coordinate 92,419 of NW_009706468.1, read as the reverse complement.
ATGCCATGCTCTGAAGTCTATCAAAACTACCCATCCAAAGGATCAGACATTGTTCTTACCTTAAGAGGCTAAAAAACATTGTCCTGGGAATTTTAACCAAGTGCTAAACATGCATTTAACAAGGAACTGCCTCCAGGGTATTTTTTTAAGGCAGTCTCATTCTTGCTAAGATACCATTTAAAAAACATTAGTGGACTGAACAAAAAATGGAGTAGGATGAACCAGGGACATGAGTAAAACAAGCCTCATTTCTCCTGCATATAATGTGCTGCTTTTAACTTAGATTAATGTGGCAATGTGTCACAATGAAGGAGTGCTTGACTCTTGATTTTAACAATTTACCTTTGTCAAAGTCTCATCATCGAGGTGGTTCTTCTGGATCACGTGTTGAAGTGCAAAGTAAATCTTTTCCTGAAGCTTCTGAACTTTCCTTGGCTCTATTAACCAGGCTCGATCTAATAAAAAGGGAAGGAAGAGCTCAAGTCAAGAACACGCAGATTCGTGGCATGCTCATGGATAAACACAATGTCCCATGCTGGCAGGCATTCACAGTGATCATAATTCCCACAAGGATGGGCTGCATGATAATTGAAGACATGGTTTTCAGGGGCAAAGTATCTTAATCCATTAAAGGATCACCTGAGAGGTATAAAGTGTACAGGAACACAGTGTTGGCTCTGCATCTTTTTGTTTAAACCAAGACATTAGGGGTAAAATAGGAGTAGAAAGAAACAAAGCCCCAACATTTTACCATTCTCTGTTGGTACAATCAGTGTTTTTCTAACTTCATATGGGCTAGGTGAAAAACATGTCACGTCATCTCAGTGTTTTAATATATAAATAATAAACATATTGATCAAAAAAGTTATTTGAAAATAATAGAGTATAATTATTTAAAAATTAAAATAAGATATATCTTATTATTCACTAGGCTAACATTTTGAGACCAAATATTATATTCCAAATAAAATGAAATGGCTTCTTTCAAAAGAATTACTTTAATAATTCAAAAGAATTATGAGTTGTAGCAATGTATTGAAGTGCAAATTTCTCATTATTAAAAAACACTCTCTTTTTAAACAACATAATAAAAGATTATCTGAGAGAATAACAGTTACAGACACAGTTGTTTGGAAACCGGTACGGCTTCTACTGAACTCAAATGCCAGGTGTAGGAGGTCTTCCTTAAGATCTATATTCTCACAAGTCATAGCTTCTGGAGACAAATACACAGAAAGGGAAGTAGCAGACCTCAAGACAATCCCAAAACCGTTACTGCAGTATGTTTACAGCACCATTAAACCTTGTATTTACCCATGCTGTAAACTTGTTTCTTGCTCCCTCTCTCCCTCAATCCAGACCATTCCTTGGGTATAGATCTTCACTTTTAAACAGAAAATAAAAAAATCTATTTTATCACAGGGCATGAATCTTCATGTACAAACTCAAAAGTGCAGGAAAATCCTTTTCACTTTCAGACCTCCTTCACTCACTCTCAGTCACTAAAATAATCTGTAGAAATAATATAAGTCGACCATTTCAATGAGCACAAAGAGGATGGAGCTAAATAGTATTTCATCATAGGAGCAGCAAGATTCTGTCATTTGCCTGACTGTCTGTGGAAAGGGGTGTATGAAGAGTGACCATCACCAAGCGAAAAGAGATAAGACCAAAACTCTAGCTACTCAACAGATCATCAGGAAAAGAAAAAAGTATTTTTGCAAAGATTAGAGACTCATGTTCCTAGAAGGTAAACCAATGGATCTGGTGTCATCAGTGGCCATAGAAACAGAATTAGCTGACAGCACACACACTGTCTAAACAAGTAAATGCACAGTAATATTTAGACTTCACAGGTTAGGTGCCAAAGTTTATGTTATTGCAAGAATGTTCCTTTCAATAGTGTTAAATCAAGGCCTATTGTGGCAGACTGGAGCTAAAAAAAACTATCACAGAGAGCAATCCCTGAAGATTTATCATTCTGTCACAAGTATAAGTTTAAAAATAGATTGAGGCTGTTGGAGGACAGGTTTAATCACCTATCTGTCATGGAGCATGCTGTCTATAACACCAGAGTTCCAAAATTCATAACTAGAGCACTAGAGTTCTTAAATTCGTAACTAGAGCTTGGTGAAACTTTTATAATGGATATTTAGTTTGTCTCCCAAAATGTGGGTTCTACCACTTGAAAACCATCTGCAGATTTGTCTGGCATTCATCACATACCTCTAGTTATATTCATAAATTCTTTCCTATTGCATCTTCTATGACTAAAGATACACATGCTCATAGACTACAGAAATAAGCAGTCAGCAAGTCAGCATGTATCAAGCACTTCCACATTTTATTTTTGGTTAAAGAAACAGGACACACTATATGTATTGTCTTGCTTGTGAGTAGGAAAAACCCAGCTTGGATGTGAAATGGGGAACTGTGCATTATTGAAACATTTAATCTTGCAGCACCACCTTCAACCTGAAGCTTGATTATAATGAAAAAAACCTTTGGAATTCCCCCCACTTATCTGTGTTACTTAGCAGAAACAAGCTGCTATTAGGGAGAAACCCAGTTCGAAAGGCTGTATCAGAGCTATGTACACCAGGACTGAAATGCTTCACTAGATGCATCACTAGAAGCTTTTACAACATATTCACAGCTGCCTCAAAGCCAAGTGCTGAGTTGCTAGCTATTTCCAGAACTTATGCAGCTGCAAGCAGAAATGAGTGTGGATTCTCAGTCAACATGAACTGCTGGCAGAACAGGAGATTTTGGTGCTTTGTAAACTAAAGTGACATATGTAGAACTGTGGTTCTGAATCAAAATCTTGATGTCCATCTAATGCTTACCTACAGCTAAGCCCATTTAATAAATTACTTCATCCAAAATCCATTAAAATCAATGGAAAACTTGACACTACTTAAATAGTTTTTGCCCAGGCCTAAGGCACAGGACACTTTGAGATGCTGGCAGCTTTCTGTGACCAGATTTTGCTGAATAGGCCTATAACTTTTCTCCTTTCCAGGATTACCTGGGAGACAGAAACATGACTTCTTTACAACCTGGCTAGCAATTACATAACTGAGTTCTCTTTCTCCCTACAGATGAAATGCCCCCATCTGATCCAAAGTACTTGGAAGTCAGCTTTGAAATGATCTTATTGTTTTTGTCTGTTCAGCTAACTCCTACATTTCCTGTTCCTAACCACAAAAAAATAAGTTGAAGAGTGAAAAACAGCCAGCTGTTACAAATCACAGAATCACAGAATGTCAGGGGTTGGAAGGGGCCTTGAAAGATCATCTAGTCCAACCCCCATGCTAGAGCAGGATCACCTACAGTAGGTCACACAGGAACGTGCCCAGATGGGTTTTGAATGTCTCCGGAGAAGGAGACTTCACAACCTCTCTGGGCAGCCTGCACCAGTGCTCTGTCACCCTCACAGTGAAAAAGTTTTTAGTTATGTTTACATGGAACTTCCTGTGCTCCAGCTTGCACCCATTGCCCCTTATCCTATCATTGGACATCACTGAGAAATACAGACCCTGCTTACGAGGATCCTACCACCCTCTCTGCTTCCCTTGGTTTTATAGCATGAAGTCAGCTGGAAACACTGAAACCATCTTCTCTGGACTCTGTTAATATCTTACTGAAGAACTTCACAGTCCAGACCTCAAACAAGTTTTGAAGTTGTCTGTAGCATTGCAGTGAGTCTGCCTTCTGAACAGGCCACAGGGCACTAATGTTAATCAAGAGCAAGCACCTCTTGCACATCTCTGTCCTGCTCACAGATGGGGTTTTTTTTCAGACTGAGCGAGGGCTGATGGGACATTGCAAGTCCCCTATCCCAGAGGAAGTCAGGGCATCTAGGGGACAGTGCGCAGGCAACTCTCACCCCTGCACACAGCTGGGACACCTCTGAGGTGGAAATGGTGGCCGTTTGGAGGATTGTATGTAGAACACCCTGGCTCAACATCATGAAGAGCCACCAGCTCAACTGTTTCACCATTGAGATAACTGCAAGAAGTGCTCAAATGGAAAATAAAAGGAGCAGAGTCCTTTCAGTAGGTGTTGTTAGTGATGAGAATGAACATGTTGACACCATCTGCACTAGTTTAATTCTGCCTAACATAATCTCCACCACATATGCGCGAAAGGGCAAAGTCTCCTAGAGGAAGTCTTTAGCAGAACAGGCTGGAAAAATAATTCATAGTAGGATTTTTTATAAAGGCCTTTCAAGAAGTTACTTGTAGTAGGAACTGAGGGTCCACCTCCCATGAGATACATTTATAAATTTCAGACTAAACTGTGAGCTTATTTGCTAGATCCACCTTCTGAGTCAATTAAATTACAAAAACCTCTTTTCTCTGGTCAGACAGACAGCACTCACCGAATTCATGCTTGCCTGTGCAGTTATCATATATAAATACATGAAAAAGAGCATGTTGCCCTTGGAACCACCACCTCTCACCTGGAGCTAGATTCAGAAAGGACCTCATACAGATTTTTAATGCTCATGTTCTTATAACCACACAAAAAGCCCATCATAGTTAGGGACTGTATAACCTGCTCAGGGCTGTGAGGTTTGAGCTTTCTGAAAATGATAGGAGAAATATGCACCTTCTTAAGTGGTCTGGAGGAACGTCAGACTGTACAGTTTGTCTGCATGATCTTGCTCCATGTCTGTTACCCATACAATTTGGATCTGTTTCCAGTATGCGCAATTCCCGAAAGTCTACCAGTGAGAGAGTGAGCTATATTTGGGTCATTTAGGTATTCTTACACTGCTTAATCCATTGTTTAATATTGCTTAATACAGCTTATTCAGCTGCTTAAGTAGGTGGAAATCGAGGTGTACAAGGATGAGAAAAAAAATCATTATGGTGCTTGGAACGAAAAATTACCTGGTGATATCAGAACAGCAGACGAAAACAAGGCAATCTCCTCTTCAGTCAGCTGTAAGGAACATAAATTCTTTGCGAAGTCAAATGCTTCATTCACCAGATCATCTGAACCTGCAGGCCCCAGGGGACAAAATCAATGCTACAATTTTATCAGCTCTTTAACCTGCTAGGAAAAGTGGATTGTTCTGGTGTCAAAAAAGTAGTGAGTGAATGTCTGTTCTTCTAAATGAGTCCCTTTCATTATCTATTAAAATTCCACCTACTCCAAAGATGTATCTTAAAAACATTCAGTGAAGCACAAACATTTTCAAAAATCAGGGGTATGACCTGTTCGAAAATTGCACAGGCATCTTAGAAGAGGGTTTTCTTTTCTCACTGTGGAAAGAAATTCTATTTCTAAAGAGATATTCAATCTAAGATGTATGAACAACAAATTCTAAATAACTTTCACATATATAATTTTATTACTGATCAGTACAAATAGTTATGAAATTTTGTAAAAACATCCTAAAGACAAAAATAAATCAACTAATGCACATTCAAAAATGCTTGAAGCCTGTAAAGTAGTCTTACATTTATCCATATGTGAATAAGAAAAATACATAATTGTATGATAAACATATATATTTGAAGCAAATATCTCTCTTTGGATTTACTCCTGAAAAAAATTCTATTAATGTATCAGTCTCTTGGATGGGCAAAAGACATTAATTTAGGTATTAACACTCAATATTATGTTGAGAAATGAAGCAGTTACTTCAATATAGGAATATAAATGAGCTTAAAAGTTTTAGGCAAAACTGTATTTTAGGTAACTCCTTGCCTATATCATCATTTTAGTCCTCTTATTGCTGAGATTAGAAGTATCTTCTGTAGGATGCAACTAGCAGGAGTGATTTGACATATTAAGCAGTGAACATAAAAAACTGCTTGGCTCCATAGACTCACATCTTATCAAAACTTCAGATGGCAGAGAAGGAAAACCATCTGAAAAACCCTCATGTTGATTTTTTTTTTTTTTAAATTAGAGAAAAACACCTATCACTGCTAGCAGCTAGTGGAGTTAATCTTTTTTTCTTTTTCAGTTCCAGCCTAGAGTTTTAAAAGTTTGGTGATTCAACACTTACTTGACATTTTCATTGTGATTCACTGCTTTCAGAAAGACAAAACTATGTGGCTCAATGTAATTGGCTGAAAAGAAGAACATCAACGTACCCAAGGCTTTAAACATTTGCATCCCTCCATACTTTCCCTCAAACAGAACAGTATTGTTGAGTGGGTTGAAGGCACGGCACATTCTCACCAAAACGACTTCCAAGCAGCCTATCAGACATGAAAAAGAGTAAAAATACTATTGCATAACATCAGAATATAGGAAATCTCAAGAAAATATTTGGGAAGACATCAGCAGGGATAGGCATTCTTTGAGGGCATCTTAATGATATGTCTTTGAGTAAGAGAAAAAATATCTCTGTCTGCTTTGAGTATAGAAAAAGGTGATTTCTAGTCCAGTCTAACCACCCATTGGTTTTTGATGGCATTGCAGCAAATTGGCAGCCTGGACTCAACCTGAATTTAGACTTGGGCAAATATTTTGAAATTGAAATACTATAGCCTGAAAATTAGGCATTTATTGAAACTCGTTTTTAATAGCTAAACATTTTTTATACAAATAAGCAGCTTCACTCACCGTGTATATGAATCCCAGCTTCAATTGGGCTTTACTTTTTTTTCCCCTTGCTTTTCTTTTAGGTTGGAGAATAGCCAAAGGAAACCTTATTTTCTCCTTATCTTTCCCCATTATTTCCTAACTGCAAAATAATACTGTTTGGGAAAATGAAGGGAAAAATTATAAGAATCCCTTAACTAAATCTAAATCCCCTGGAAGAGGAACTTTGAATGTAAAGATTCTTTTGCAGATATGCTTTTGGGTGAAAAGCCCTGATTTTCTGTTTTTCCAAAACAGAGAATAAACAAAACCAGAAAATAAAGCTTTGTTTCCAAAATAGAAAATAAAACTTGACATAGTTATACATGCTGAAGCTAAACAGAGTTGTCTGACAATGCAGCCAAACATAACTATCTGTTTTGGTGAAGGTGTAGTTGTGTTGTTAGCTTTGCTGGACAAATGAAGGAAGTTACTTGGGTGGCACTGGCATCTGCAGAATTTTTGGAATTACTGCTTTAAACAAATAGTCCTCGTGCTATGGCTGTTTTTCCAGGAGGTTGCCTGTGAGTTCCCAGGGTTCCCGTATCCCTTCTCTTTTCACTGTCTCAGTCCAGCCCCACACCGAGTGACAGCCCAGTGTGTACAGAGTGCCAAATCACACCGGCTTTTAGCCTTAATGAAGAGGTCTTTCATGAAATAGGAAGCACTTCTTATGCTCTAATGAGCAGCCTCAGACAACATCCTGCCTTTTACACATGGAGGGAGCAAGAAACTGATATGACAAGGTAAATGCAGTTAATTACCAGTTGTGCTTCACTTGGTCACACCATTTTTTCCTTCTGAGTTTGGTGGTGTTACTACATAGTCATGATAAATCTTGTCATAGTTCTTCTGGAGGACACAAATTACCGAGTCCCATGACAGGGAAGGGAACCTTTTTCCCCCTTGCCCTCCTCCACACACGTGCACACTCAGGCATGTACAGAGAGCACGGCCGGAGCACACTGCTGTAATCCGCTCTTATTTGTTCTGAAACCAACTGGCACCAGCAGGGATTTTCCCTCCCATGCACTGGCTGGAAGGTATTTCTGTAGTCTCATTAAAAAGATTAGAGATGACCACAGAGGAAGGCCCCGGTGAGCCTGTGTTCATTTCACTAATGACAAATGGGGATTTTACAGGGTGGCAGATGACTGATTCGACCATCTCAATTCGCAGGGTCCTTCCACCACATGTCAGGTTGAAGACTGCAATTTCTGCAACGATTTTGTGCGTGCGTGTACTTAATAAACACGACTGACTGTAGAGGGAAGGGGATCAGAAGGAAGTAACCTGATTAACGTGGAAAAACATGGAAGGGTTAATGCAGCTAATGAAACAGACTGAAATTGTGGCTCGTTCAAAATTAAAATGATTTGCAGAACAAGACAGCAGAGCACATTTCTAATGTGCTGGGCGCTAAACGAGTCTCAAGCCTCTGGTGTTTACCCACCTGACTTAAGGAGGAGAATTTGGTCATTCTGGCAGAGCTCCATGAAGCCTGTTATGCGCTTTGCGAACTCCACCACGTACTGGATAGCATGGGTGATCTGAATGGCACACTGCTGCCACAGAGCTTCTCTCGTCTTCCGGGAAAACACACATGGAAAAGCAAAGCAGTGAGCAAGTGGGTTCATCAGTGCATTAAGTTCTTCAGGTGGCCTTGCAAAAAGACGCACTCCTCAGACTCTACCCCAACCCCAGGTAGAGCTAGCCGCATTTCTGCTGCTCAAGGTACCCAACACTTTTCATTAGTAGGCTGTTTTCACAAGCTGACTGCCCCAGCAATCTGAACTTTGGCACTGCCTCTTCAAAGGGCGAGAATGCATTGTCCAGCGTTAAAATGTGGTTCTAATGTTGGCTTTTGTGCAAAATAGACAAACAGTGGCACAAACAACGTAAGCATCCCAGATTACTCTTAGGGAAGAAGTGGCACAGCCCTATTAAATTATTCAACAGAATATTTTTGCTAGTTTGAAACTTAATACATAGTTAAAGTATCACTGCAATCTAGACACTGATTGAATCAAAATTTTGGCTCCTTCATAATAACTTTCCTTGCACACACAAGTATGCAAATATAATAAGATGCTCTCAGTTTGCATTCCACACCTCTGCAAACTGGTGTGCTTTTATTCTTGCTAGTACTGCACAGAACCTTGGCTTTCATAGCTGGAGTCTCTCTTGTCTCTTGTGTGATCATCTAATGTGTAAACCAAAATCTGACTGAAGAATCTTTGCTAGTGATGCTGACACAAAAGGCACAAAAATTTCTGCTGAGTGGACTACATTGGAAGAGGTGCCAGTTGGAAATAGTCTGAACTTGACCTGAAAATCAAAAAAGTAGAACAAAAACTAGCAGTGTAACGAGACTTATTCCACCTGGTTTTGAATAACTTCAATTTAAGAGTACTTTCAGTTTGTCATTATTTATTTCCTGTAAGTGATAGATATTTGTTATTCACATGAGAAGGGGATGTGCTTTCAAAATTACAAGGAAACAGAGTTAGGTTGTTTTATTTTCTTAAAATCCTTCCAAGAGAGGATCTGATCCTGATCATATTAAAATCAACTGAATTTCTGCATGAAGTTTATACCTGTGATAACAAGCAGAACATTGAAGGCTCTATTCCATAATCATGCCTAAGCTTTGAAATTAGCAAACATACCAACATTCCTGAAAGCTGCTGCTTCTTTTTATGAGGTGTCACTGCCTTGCTTTCAGTAACTAGCTCCTCAAATATATTTAAAAGCTTATTTTGACCTATATGAAACTCATCAGCATATTCTTGCCAAAAACATTATACTGTTAAGAATTTCAAACCATAGGGAAGAGAAGAAAAAGCATATTACAGGATCGTACCTTGCTCTGGTAAACCTTAATTTCTTCGTATGTGTGGGTCTGCCACGCTAGCTGGTGTAGTTCTTCCATTGTATATTGACATGTCTCCAAATGAGATTTAATGATATTCTGTGCAATTCGATCTGTGAAGAGGAGAATAAAAAAATAGGTTGCCCGAAACAGTGACCAGTAATTTGCAATAGCAAAATTTTGAAAACATTAAAGTTGCTGGAAAATCCAGATTTTTTTTTTAAATAATTTCTTTCTAATGCTGCCTTTTAAGTATTTTTTTATTTTTTTCTGACGATGATTGCTGCAAAATGTTTCAGTATTCAACTCAAAGCCAAATAAACAATAAATAGCAGATCTGCACATGAAGATAAGAATGAATCTTGTGTAACTATTCAAACGTCTTTATCCGGAAGCAATATTTTTTATTTACTTTTAAATATATGTAATGCAGAGACCTTGTTTAGTTCATCACTTCTGTGTGCTCCAAGCCTGTGCAGCTGCCCCGCTCAGACTGCTCAGTCCCAACATTGGCATTTGCATTACCTTGAGGTGACTTATGTCAGAGAAAGAGGAAACAGGTCTCTTTTATCTCAAGTTAGTTTTCAGCTCAATCAATCTCTGGTTCAGCTCAATGAATGCTAACATGGAGAGTGGTGCTAGCAAGCTGTGAAAGCTGCAAGTAACGTCCTGAGTTTTAGAAGGAGAGATGAGGTAATAGATGTCACATATAGGATTAAGTTACCTTAAAACTATTCTGAAATTTCAGCCTCAGAAACTACTGTGCATCATGGAATGCAGGATGCAAGGGGAAAGGAAAGCATTTAGTTCTGGCCTGAAATCCCACTGAAACCAAGAGTAAACTTCTCAGAGAAGTATTTTAAAGCAGATCTTTGACCTTTAAGCCATTTGAGTGGGTTAAAAAGAATTTCCTTAAAACTTCCAGCATGAATTCTTTAGCACTGGAAATATCTTGATAAAACATGCTATGGAAATGTGAAGATTTCTTACTAGGTGGCTCTGAGAATTGTATGTCTAACGAAGTGCATCAGTCTGAAGACATTGCTTAAGCTAAATACTTTTTAAATAACAGCATAAGGTCAAAATCAAAGAAATTAACTGAAGCCCTTGTGGCAGACATTTGTCAAAAAAGGAAAGGAAATTGACAATGCACTAGCCAAACCTAAGCAATGGAAGCAGAAAGAACTCGGAACATCACCATCTACTCATTCACATCCTCAACAGTTTGCATACAGTGGGTAGATGTGTTTACTCCTTCTTTGGCCAAATGTTGACTGAATTTAAAAACATTAGCAAGAAGGAAAGTTGAAAAATGAATGTAAACATGTATATGCTCCCTTCAATCACTGCTACAGGAGTGTTATTTAAAGGAGAGATGTCTGTGCTGCTGTCACAGTTAATAAGCTGAGACTCAGTGAAAAGGTGCTGAAGAAAACACGAGTTCCAGGTTTTTTTAGGAACAATCAAACCTGCTCAATTCGATCTTTACAAGTACTCCTTTAAAGGTCAACACTATCTTTAGGTTACCTGATGGAAGAATTGATGCAGACGTAAAAATAAGTAAAAGTATATATTAGTGAGTACAGGTAATTATTCACTGTTCTTTTATGGAAGGTTGGCATCAAGTCTTAAACCATGATGATAAGCTGTTGCATTTTATAGTGAAAACCTTAGAGAAAAATGGGTAAGTTGGAATAAAGGGATGGTGAATTCAAATAGATTTTTTTTAAAATGGTTCCAAAAAGTTTTATTGGTGTTTCTTTAACCCTGAAAAGGAATTTAACTCGACCTTTTTTAGTAAAATCAAATTTCAGATGTTTTCCCACATACTGTTCTATTTAAAGGACAGTTTTAACAATATCATCTTTCTGGAAACATTCTTAGCCAAAGTAAACCTGACTGCAGAAGTTAAGTGTAAGCTATAGGTTTCGTTTTTTATGTTCCTAGAAGGATTTAACCACATAAGACTGAGGAATATTCAGAGGAAGATTTAGGCCTTGTTTCTAAAACACCAGTGAAAGAGGTATGACTTCAGCTTATATTACAATTCTTCAGCCTGAATGGTGAAGGATTTTGCTATCTGCATCCACTGGCTGGTCTTTTTCTCTCTTGTGCTTCCTAGCCCAGCTCTCCTAGCCTCAACATTTATTATAAAATCTGGATCTATTCATGCTCCTGACATAGAGAAAATGGTTACAATAAATACCCTAAATACTTTAATATTTCTGTGTAGACAGATTTTCTCTTAGATAAGGTGACCTGATGTCCACAACCTGAAAATACGACCTTTTAATTTCACTGACCTCAAAATATGCTTTGTTAGCAGTTCTACATTACTGCAAAGAGCCTCAGCTCAAATCCTTTTGCTACCAATTATCTATTTACCTTAGGACCAAAGAACTGACAAGCACTTCAGGGTTTTGTAGGGATGATAACCTATGCTCTATCTCTACACATCTTTTTCTTATGTACTCAGCTTATTTTCATAGAATCATACAATCATAGAATGGCCTAGGCTGGAAGGGACCTTAGAGATCATTTAATCCATGTTGAGCTAACGTTATAACCTATTTAGATGGGTGAAGGCCTAGGGCAATCTCAGCAAGCAGCATCTCCAAAGGCTCACATCCAAAGAGGAATCAGGTGCAAGACAGACTTGAATCTCTTGTGCCGCAGGCTAGGTAAGGCTGAGTGTGTGATGCAAAGGGTGCACTGGGTCTTGGAGGAAGGGACTGTTCATTCAGCATAAGCAGCAGGGGAGGCTACTTGCTTACACTCAGGGCTGGAGTGCCTGGAAAGAGCTTCATGTAAATATACGATAGATTTAGTGGGTAGAGCTGACATGATGCAAAAAGTAAAAGAATTATAAGGTTCTCTTGGCTTCATAGATGGCCCAGCAACAGAAGATTCAACGCACACAGAGTAAAAGCCATCATTCTCAAAGGGTTTCAAAGACTATAGCCTTCTTTTCTGTCATTTTCAGATTTTAGCATCTTCTTGCTAATGAAGATGTAATCAGTACACGTCTTGGCAAATCCCACACGGAAGAAATTCCTAAACCACTGGGAATAACGTACTGACACCTAATGATATGTCCTGTTACATGACACAGGATCCGTGAGATATGGCAGCTATGAAGAACTGCTGGCATATAAATTCAACAGATCAATTCCTTTAGGAGAACTAAAAAGAGAGGGACAACGAGGAAAGAAAGCAGATGGCTTCATATAGCATGAGAAGAGGTCTTGACTTGATGCAGAGGCTGTGGCCTCAAACCTCTGGAGGTAACCTGCTGGGGTAATGCTCAACAGCTATGTCCCTCCTGTTCTCCAGGCTAGAAGAGTCTACCACAATTACCCCATGAATCAAGCCTTGAATTTTTTTCATTTTGTTTTTAAACCTCTTGAGCCAGAGACTTAAAGGTTCCCCTGACACGAGCCACACAGACAAAATCAGGAATCCTGTTTGGATGGGCTGCAAGGACCTGGCAGTGCTAGGTTAACAGTTGGACTCAATGATCTTAAAGGTCTTTTCAAACTTAAAAAATTCTGGTTCTATGATTCTATGACTATAAAAAGCCACTTCATTTTGGTGACTCCTATGTGAACTACATTTCTGCTTGAAATCATAGGATATCGTAGAATGGCCTAGGCTGGAAGGGACATTAGAGATCATTGTTGTCAGCCTCCATTTTACACAAGTTACGGCAGGTTTGCAAGGTTTGCTTTGTAAAAAGGAAAACAAAAGAGATTATGCTGGCCACTTAAGTGTGGAAATCAAGGTCTGCAACAATTTCTTATAGAAGCAACAAATGATGCAACTGTTGGGTGAAGATTAATTATTCCAACCAGAAGAATTACTGAGCTTGCATGATAGGAAACTACCAGCATTATAATAACTACAGATGTAAACTGCAGGATTTGTAAAGTTTATCTACTATAGCATGTAAACAAAGACGTAGACTAGTTTCTTTATTTCTTCCCTTTTGTGTGTAAACTTGGTTTGTTATATCAGGGCTGTATCTTCTACCAAGCATCATGATCGCTTGGTAATATGTGAGACCACAGGGAATCTGAAAGCCACAGCATAACCTGGAAAATTTACTCCTTCTGGGAAACATGGCCCCAAGAAAATAACATGTTCCCAGTGTCCAAACTCCAGCATGCACTGTGGCATAGAAACATTTACATTAGATGACTTGGTTCTAAATTTGAATATTTCCTTGTACTGGCACCTTGAAATTTTTCATGGAAAGCAGACATTTTTTGTACAAATGTTATGTTTTACAGAAAAAGAAGAAAAAAAAGGAAAGAAGAAAATTGATTGCTCCCAGAGAGATAAACTAGCAACAACACACTCAAACAAGAAATCAATTTATAGCTGTAACCAATGTGACGTCTGAAACAAGCCAGAAATATTTAAACAAGATATATCCTGGAATGATCACTTGCATTTCATTTCTGCCTTGCACATATCTGACTGGTTTTCTAAATGGCCCACTATTCTGGCTTTAAAGTCTTGTGCAGTTTTAGGGGTGACAAGGAAAGCTAGCTTTTGTTGGTGTCAGATCCTCGAGAGTTTGGGCTGGCCTCTGCACCCCACAGCTAGTGGGAAAGCATCCTGTCCCAGAAGCTCAGTTACTGATGAAAGGTGCCAGCTGGGCGGGGAGATAATTTCACTGGGATTTTGCAATGCAGCTGTGAGAGGGAAACAAAAAAATAGTAAAGTGCACAGTGGAAGATGTCCAAAAGAAGCATTTTCAGCATTTTCAGTACATCAGGAAGCTGAACAATTTTCTATCAGAAGGACTTGTTCTCATTCAGAGAAAAAAATTAGAGTTTCTTGAAAGAAATACTGTGTGCATGTATTCAATTTCATGGTCTCTGACATATAGCTTGTCAGACAAGATGGCCTCAATGACTATGACTAGATGGAGCAACAAAAATGTAGCAGAAAGATGTACAGGTACTGTGGGTGAAAAAAAGGCTGTGCAACATGCAAGGGAGCATGTTAACAGAATAAATAAACATCTACAGAATGTGCTCCTGGGCTTGTGGCTCTGTGCTTACAAATTAGAGTGCTAAGGCCTGAAAAAGGCCACACGCAAATAGTGATGGGAACCATCCTAAAGCATAACAATGGAATCTCACTGCTGGTAACAGAAGTGAATGAAGCTTTCAGGGAAAGCAGCATCTGGAAGGTGAGATGTGGAATACGGGACACAGACAAGATAGGGATGATAAGGACTGCAAGACATCAATGCTATCTAAAAAAGACTTGATTCTGTGAGGATGACCTAGTGAAATGTGAAGTAACCTGTAGCACAGTGAGTTCAGCAAACCCACCCTGGTTTCCTACAGATGTGTCAAGTATCATTTGCCATTGCCTCTTTGACCTTCTCACCCCTATGCTTGACTGGCTAAGAAGCAACATGAACATATACCCAGGGCCAGTCTGCTAATGTTGACTGGCCAGCTGTGGCTGCCTTTTGGGGTGAAAGTGGGCCTAGGCCATGGCTTCTCCCTTTCCCTGTGTTTGTCTTTCTCCTTCACCTACTGGGGAACTTCTGAGAATCCAAGTGTCTGAGGCTTCTGCTTCCCTATATCGACACTGGACAGTCCAAAGAGGTAATTATTAGACAGTCCTGACAGAAGAACTGCACAGACAGCAATACCGCAAAAGCTCTATTCTGTCAGCAAAACAAGGCAAAAGCAAGGGAAGACCAACAGTGCACAAGCTAGACATTTCTTGCATAAACTTGGGACTGCAGCTCACAGTTTCTGGAACAGCAAATGACCTTTTCTGTTTCCAGTTTTTGTTACTCTGCTGGGCTTTTTTTTTCTTTTTCTCCTTTTTTTCTTCCTCTTTTTCTCGCTTTCTCTCTCTCTCCCCCCTCCCCACCTTTTCTGCCTTCTTGCCTTGCTTTTCTCCTACTGTAATTTCTTATTTTAGATTTCAGCAGACACCTCACAAAAGGCACTCTCCAAAGGTTTCGATAGCTCAAACATCTAGTGCACCAGTGCGTTAGGAGCTGCTTAAATCCTAAGAACATATAGAAAACTGAACATTGCAACCTAGATAGTATAAATCAGCATAGCACAGACCTCCAGGGGTCCATCATCAGCTGATGAGCCAGTCCTGCCTTTTCAGACATTTCCTTGTAATATTCAGAGATCTCAAACCACAGTACTGAAGAAAAACTACAGCTTGGGGTCAACTACAGTGCTGATGGGGATGGGTGTAATAACTCCATGGACTGCACATAGCATTCACCAGCTGTGAATTTGGCCTGCTAAGTGGAAATTATCCACAGTAGTTGGCAGTGTCTGTTTCCTACAGGCTCTTTAGTTCTTTCATTTGTCTCTCTTTTCTCAGGAGAGATTCCAGTTTTTCTCAGCATTCCCTTCTTTTGCACTGGGAACTGAAAAACTTTGAAGTGTTCCTCCTAAAACACTGATAATCATCCTCAATTAAAATTAATAATGAATTTTTAATTTGCCACTTACCCTTAGGATCCAGTTGAGTAGCTAAGAGCTCATCTGAGCTTATATCCTAAGTTGAGCTCTCGCAGGGATCCACTTTGAATTAATGCTGCAATAACACCACAGCTTTGGCTGGCTGCTGTACGCATGCATATCAGTTCATACAACTATCAGTACTCGAGCTAGACATTCTAAACAAAATCTTCATTCTAGGACCCAGAAGAATGACAATCTAGTATCAGATCGACACCCTTCTGTACTCTAATTCAAGGGTATCGTGACTGCAAACTGAAAAGTTTTGCAGACTGGTTCAATTACACAGATTACCTCAAGTAATTCTTAGACAGTAGTAGAGGCAGTAGCACAGGGAATAAAGCAGAAGTATGTCTTGTGGTTGCTGTCAAACATGAATAATAGGTCCTAATTTCTGAAAACGAATTGACTGAAACATCCTAAAAGTGGTAGAAAAACTCATCCCATTTTTCATCTGTCACCAATGTTCTCGATGTCATAATGCACAAAAGACTTCCCTTTCAAAAACTGTTATAGACAGACTAGTAAGTTCCATAACCCCCATTTTTTTAATAAATTTTTAACACTATACAATATGCAACCTAGGAAGGTGATATGAAACATTAAAACACTCATATGAGATTAGCAGTATTTGAATTTAGTTCAGAAACAACCCTCCCTTGTGCTCAAGTTATTGAATGCTTACTGTCAGTAACAGATTGCACACTGAGGCGATGTTATGCGTGTGAATTCTATATTTCCTCTCCCTTAGAAATACATCAGTGTTTCATTTGCTTTCAAAAAAAAATGATAGTAAATTACAAGAAATGACAATACAACTGAATGAAGTCCTAATCTGGAGAAAGCTAGAGGATGGACCCAGAATTCTGTTAAATCCTAGAGGATCTTTATACATGCTTAAAGGTCTCCACTTATTAATACTTTTCCTGGGTTTCAGCCAATTTAGTAAAAACCGTATATTTTGGACTAATTAGAAATCATTTAGCTGGCAGCAAAAGCACTAACAAAGAAATAGCTAGAGCTTATGGGACATGGGCTCTGTAGGCATTGTATAATTATCACAAATTTATTGAGATGAGCTGTTTCACAGAACCACAGAAACTTCTTCCAGCGTAACTTAAACCAAGAGATCTTTACACCAAAACTAAGACTGTTCCAAAACATGAATGTGGTTTCATTTATTGTAATCAAGCAGATCTTGCCTGGAGTGGATGTTGTTCGCTATGAAACCTAGAAATAAGCATGGAACAATTGGAATATTAAGAGTTTTATAAAAGGGTTGGAAGTGTTTGCCCTACTGTAGTCTGCAAAAGGCTGGAAGAGGTTAGATATACATTTTAGCACTTCTTTCACTGTCAGAGGCTTACATTTAGATTTTTATAGAGATTTTAGGTATAAAAATGATTAAAAAAGTAATGACAAATTATTTCATGATGGTTCTGTTCTTCTGTAGGGTGCTACTGATTTGGATCAAAATTATGTCAGAGTATAGTGTCAGAAAGCGCAACAATTTATTTACCACAAGCAATTGCTAAAGATTTCACTGATCAACAGAAAAGGTGTCCATGCAGTCAAAAAGCAACACAAGATAGTGTCCTGTGCCTTAATACCTTGCTTTAACTATTCCAATTTAGATGTGACCTTCAACCCCACAAGACTACTGCACCATAAAAACTTTCTGATAACCAGCTCCAGTATTTTTCTGAGACCAGTGTCCTGTTGCACTGTATTTTTCCACTGAACACATCCACGTTCCTCTCCTGTGTGTTTCACTCTGAATTTTTCTCACATCTTTTGATTCTTGAGTAAAAGAATTGTTGCAGCTCTATGAAATAAAATATCAAAACTGTAGTAGCTGAAGAAAGATATCATTATCTACAGAGCTGGGAACATCATCACAAACTGCATAACAAGCAGAGTTACATTATTCTCAAGAATAAGGTAGAAAGCAGAGAAAAGCATGAAGTGAGTGATAAAATATGCCAGATAGAAGGCACACAGTGTGAAAAATCAAACTATGGTCTTGGAAAGTAAAACTTAGGATGCTGAGTGTATACTGGGAAAGAAAATGATTTGCAAAACCAAACTTCTGTTGGCTTCCCTGTGCCTGAGGATTAAAGAAAGATGTCCATGATGGTAAAGAAATATGGACCCCAGATTAAGCTCTCAGAAAGCACAAAGTAAGTGTGTCAGTGCCAACTGCCCACTAAGAATGGGGAGCACTGACAGTAAGATAAAGAAGATGCTGAGATGAGGACGAAGCAATGTACCACTACTAATTCAAAGCACACCAACTGTTGCAGATAGTACGCAACTTCTATATATTACCATGACTCCTAAATCATTACTGCCTTGCCCTCTTGATTCTCATCTGTAGTGCTGTGTTTGCCTCCTCATGGGTTGTGTCTTACACACAATCCACGAAGAGGCAAGACAACAGCCTTCACATATCCTAGGTCCTCCACGCTCTGGCATTCTCTTTTTGAGGGTTTCTTGCAGAAATAAAATTACCATGTCTTCTGCTATTGACAACGCAGGTCTGAAGCACACGACAGGGAGCAGGCCAAATGGCTTATTCCTATGACTGGCAGCAACAGCATGCCTCAGTATTTGTTATACCATTAGCTTTACATTGATCTTTTTGCACAATTTCTAAAGTGACAATATTCTCAGCACAGTGCTATTCCTGAGAAGACTGTCATGATGTATGATAATGTATGGGATGTATGACACGCTATTTTACATATTTTGACTGCTACAAATGGTTGCTTTCTAACTGCTTTTTGGATTCTCAGTAGAATGAACATATTTTTATCACGTTTCGTTATGCTGAAAATATTCATATCTTTTGAGAAAAATGGGAATTATATATACTTGCTTTAACGGACTAGAAATGTATCCACTTTAAAGAACTATATTATCATGCTTTAGAAATGTAAGCTATAGATAAGGTTGTTTTAACATCATTTAATGCATTTTAATCAATTTGTAAAACAATTTGAAAAGTAAGGAAAACAGAAGATCTCAAAATGTTCCCCATCCTCAATCTCAGTTAAAAAACATCACTGATTTTATTAATTTCATTGCTTAATCCAGGTTCTTATGTTGTTCAAATAGCCAGAAGCACAGTTAAGATGGGATGCCATTGTCTACCTCATTAAAAAGTTTTAATTTCTCAAAAATATGTATAATATGCCAGAAGTAATTAAACTTTGCCTCTCTGTGAAAGGAACTTTTGATTGTATCCCCACTTGCAACAATTATCTCCATAGTAAACATAAAGGACAATATTTAAAACTGAATTTTCTGCAGTCTCCGTAGTGCATGGTCTGTAGTATGATCAAATCTCACCTAAGAACATTGCCAGTGGTCATAATTTGTAAAATTATTGTGACATTACTAGTTGGCCTGCATTTGACATAGGAATTGACTTAACTGCAAAAGAAGCCAAAGAGCTTTCAGAAATAGCCAGAAAAGCTTTATATTTCGCAGGAAAACTTTTAGGCTATCTGCTGCATTTTTAAATAGTTTTAGATTAATTGCTTTACTGTATAAATTTGAACTAGAATTAGTAAAAAGACATATTTTTGTCATGCTTCTTGAACTGCTACAATTTGTTCTAAGTGTAGTCAAGCAGGACTATCAGAACCAACATGAGATTGACTGGAAGTCCACTGCAGTTACTGTGAGGCAGTGGATGCTGGGTGATTTGAAAAATCACAGAGTAAAAAAACTGGTGCTTAAATATAGTACCTTCTAGAAAACAGTCTTTATTTTCTAACTCTACAGCATCCGTTATAACACGAACTCTGCCCTCTCTAGTTCTTTTTAAATCAGTAAGTGGTAGAATATGCATTTAGTAAAAGATAACAACATAACGAGTTATTTACGAACATTTGGATCATTTAAACTACTGGGCTGGGCAACATAAACTCATTAAAACCTTTATGTAAAGCTGTAATTAGGTTGGTTTTGGTCTAAATTTATAAATAGAGGTTATTAATTTGGGGGTAGGACAAGATAGAACTAGAAAATTTTACAAACTTTCAAATATATTACGTTTCCCTAACATTTCCGTCAAATTATTTATTGATTTTACTAGTTAAATTTATCTATGAATATATGCTTAAAAAATCAGAATCTACAATTATAAAAAAACCACCCTTCACTCCAGGATCTGTTCAGCTAGAAAGCTTCAGCATCATCATGCTCTCATTTATTCCTCTATTTTCCTGTCCATTTTTTATGAAGTTGAAACATTTCCTAACTGAGCAATGCTGTCAAATTAGTTTTAAATCTTGCCATTCTCTGCTCTCTTCTTGAGTGTATGAAAAGGCCAAAAAATTAATTAGTTAAAAAACTAGAAGAAGAAGTCTAAATTTTGTCACACGAACTGAAACAAGTACAGAACTGAAGGGTACCTGCAGAAATGCACATGCTGCACATTTTTAATTGCTCACTAGATGGCAACGTTGCTCTGCTGAAATACAGCAACAAGGTTGCAGACACCTGCCCCGCAAAATTTAAGTGTTACCTTGGTAGGAAGGATACTAAATTCTGGCTTAGAAAAAGAGGTGGAGAAATACTGCATAGGACTACAGGAACAAAATCATCATTTCTGCTTCACTGTGTAGTGGGTGGTGGTCTCATAAAGGGATCACCAGCAGATACATTAATGTGCCCTTAAGTATGGGTTCTGATTAGAGATTTCATTGCTTTTTGAATGTGATGGTCCCTATAGTGTCTCTTCAGGTAACATCTAACTAACCAATATGTGTTCAATAAACTGTCCATTAACACTTGGTTTGGCACAGGGAACAAATTCTGGAGATATGGAGAAGGGAGTTAAAGAATAAAGATAAAAAATCACTATTACTTTGGAGAAGTGCTTCTGTAACCTTCAACAGCAAGGCACAGAGTAAATTTTAAGGTATCAGTCTGATGCTGCTACATATATTGCATATGTAACATACAACACTGTGGAAATACATGAACAATATAAGCATGGAGCAATAAGCTAAGTTCATGTGAAGTCAAGGGGAAGAATTCCACAGAAAGGAGATTGGGTTTCAAATACATCCTCAGCAGAGGATTTGAGGATGTTTCCAGGTGAAGCTCTCCTCTCCGGATAGCATAGTGAATAAAGTAAACGCTAATAAGCTCCTACTTCCATGACATTGCAACAGTGAAAATCTAATAACTTTATAGTATATAAAGTTGTTTTCATAGGTCCTGCGATGAATAATAGAATAATAGAATATATAGAATGCCAGGGGTTGGAAGGAATCTCTAGAGATCTTCTACTCCAACCCCTCCACCAGAACAGCAACACCTAGGGCAGGTCACACACCCAGGTGCGTTTTGAAAGTCTCCTGAGAAGGAGACTCCACAACCTCGCTGGGCAGCCTGTGCCAGTGCTCAATCACTCTCACAGTAAAGAAGTTTCTCCTCATGTTGAGGTGGAACTTCCTATGTTCTAGCTTACACCCATGATTCCTTGTCCTATTACTGGGCACCACCAAAAGGAGACTGGTGCCTTCCTCTTGACATCCAGCCCTCAGATATTTATACACATTAATAAGATCCCTTCTCAGCCTTCTCTTCTCAAGACTAAACAGCCCCAGTTGTCTCAGTCTCTCTTCACAGGAGAGATGTTCAAGTGGCTTAATCATTCTCGTAGCTCTCTGTTGGACTCTCTCCAGTAGGTCCCTGTCTCTCTTGAATTCCAGAGCCCCAAACTGGACACAGTACTCCAGATGTGGTCTCACCAGGGCAGAGTAGAGAGGGAGGAGAACCTCCCCAGACTTGCTGGACACACTTTTCTTAATGCACCTCAGGATCCCACTGGCCCTCTTGGCCACAAGGCACATTGCTGTCCCACGGACAATCTACTGTCCACTAGGACTCCAAGGTCTTTCTCCATGGAGCTGCTTTCCACAAGGATGACCTGGGGTCTGGTGTTACACCTCCCCAGATCACAGAATCGTTGAGGCTGGAAAAGACCTCTGAGATCCTCAAGTCCAGCCGATTACCCAACACCATCACAATGGCTAGACCACGCAGGACTCTACACTCGTGCCTACTGAACTTCATGAGGTTCACCTTCATTTAGCTCTCTACTCTGGATCTTGTTGGATAGCAGCACAGCCTTCCTGTGTGTCAGCCACCCTTCCCAGTTTTGTATCATAAGCAAACTTCACCCCCTCATCCAGGTTGTTGATGAAGATATTGAACAAAATCGGACCCAATACTGACTCCTGGGCAACACCACTGGCCACAGACCTCCAACTCAACTCTGTGCTGCTGATCACAACCCTCTGAACTCTGTAGCTGAGCCAGTTATCAATCCACCTCACAGTCCAATCATCTATCTCACATTTCTTGAGTTTTCCTACAAGGATGTTATGGGAGACAGTGTCAAAAGCATTGCTAGAGTCAAGGTATATGACATCCACTGCTCTCCCTTCATCCACCCATTTAGTCACACTTTTGTAGAAGGATATCAGACTAGTCAAGCAAGATTTCCCCTTGGTAAACCCATGTTGGATACTCCTGATAACCTTCCTTTCTTCCATTTGGTTAGAGATGGTCTTCAGAATGAGCCGCTCCATCACCTTTCCAGGGATGGAGATGAGGCTGAATGGTCTGTAGTTGCCTGGTTTTTCCTTCTTGTCCTTTTTGGGGACTGGAGTGACACTGGTTTTCCTCCAGTCTTCAGGCACTTCTCCCATTCCCCATGATTTTTCAAAAATGATGGAGAACGGCTCAGCAACAACATTTGCCAGCTCTCCCAGCACACATGGATGCACCCCACCAGGGTCCATGGATCTGCACATTTTCAGTTTCTCCAAGAGGTCTCTAACCCAATCCTCACTGGCCAGTGAGGAGTCTTCCTCTCTCCAGTTTTGCTCCCATACTCCTAGTGACTGGGATTCCTGAGGGCTGGTCTTAGGAGTACAGACTGAGGTAGGGAAGGCATTCAGCAATTCTGCCATCTCTGCATCCTCTGTTACCATACCTCTGACCTCAATTAGTAGTGGACTCACTTTTCCTTACCCTTCTTTTTCTCATTGAGGTATCTGAAGAACTTCCTCTTTTCTTTCACCTCCACAAACAAAGTTCCAGGAGAGCCTTGGCCGTTCTTGTTGAGTCTCTACATACTCCGGCAGCATTTCTATAATCCTCTCAGTTAACCAGACCCTTTTTTCCACATATTGTAAATTTCCTTCTTCCATTTGAATTTTTCCAGGAGCTCCTTGCTTAACCATGCAGGTCTCCTGCCTCCCCTTCTTGATTTTTTTTTCAAGGGAATACATGTATCTTAAGCTCAGTGGAGGTAGAGTTTGAATATTTACCAGCTCTCTTGTACCCCCGCACCTTCTAGAGTCCTAGCCCACGGGATACTTCTAAGTATATCTTTGAAGAAAACAGAGTTAGACCTCTGAAATCCAGGGTAGAAATTTTACTTACTACCCTTCTTCTTCCCCTGTCAATACCAAACTCTAACATGTCATGGTCACTACAGCCAAGACTGTCCCCAACCTAAACATCTGCAACCAGACCTTCTTTGTTTGTTAATACAAGATCCAGCATTGTACCTCTCCTTGTTGGTTCTACAACCACTTGCAGCAGAAAGTTGTCATCAGCGCACTGCAGGAACGTTTTTGCTCCAGTTATGCTTGGCTGTGTGATCTTTGCAAATAATACAGGGGTGACTGAAGTAACCCATGAGCACCAAGGCACATGATCTTGAGGTTAGTTCCAGCTGCTTGTAGAAGGCCTCGCCAACTACTTCTTCTTGGTTTGGTGGTCTGTGGTAGACACTCACAACATTATCTCCCACGTTTACATGTTCTTCAACTCTTATCCATAAGCTTTCAATTCTTTCATCATCTCTCCCTGGGTTATGCTCAATGCATTCTAGTTGTTTACTCCCATAAAGTGCAACTCCATCATCTTGCATTGTCAGTCTATCCTTCCTGAAAAATACATAGTCGTCCATTACCACATCCAGTTGTGTGAGCTATCCCATCAGGTCTCTGTGATGAGATCATAGCTCTGCAACTGCACTCAGATTTCTAGTTCATCCTGCTTATTCCCTGTGCTTCTTGCATTGGTATACAGACACTTCAGAGACTTAGTTGGAGAGTGTCTGTTGGGGTCAGTTTAATCTTTCATCCACTGAGTGCAGTAGTGACTACGTCATTCTGCACAGTGGCTTCCAGCTCCTCCTGCTTGTTGCCCAGGCTGCATGCATTTGTGTAGATGCACTTGAGCTGGGCTACTGGTTTCATCCCCAACACTGGTTTGCTTCCCCTTGGCTCATGTGTAGTGAGCCCGATTTGATCCCCTTCCCCCTTCGAATGTATGAACATAGCTAAATTAAAGCATATGTATGCACAGAGTTACCAAGGGAGCTTCTATTTTACATATCCAACCTGAGTCAGTCTTCAAACCATTTTGAAGATTTTGCTTTATCGTCATTTTCCAGTTATCGGGTCAGTGTCAAAAGAGCTGTGTGTTATGGTGGATTTGGTGAATAGGGCAGGTGCGTTCCTCCAGTTCTCACCACATGGCTGCCTGAGCGAGCTGTTTTCCACCTTGAGATGTGCACAGCAAAGTAGGGTCCAAGAGGCTAGGGAAAAGGAAGATCAAGCCCAAGCCTATCAACTTTAGTTACTATTTGACTTTAATTTGGTAGAAATGTAAGCTCTCCAAGCAGTTGAGTACCTTCAAATAGTGTTGATCTTCAAGAAGTGCCATGTAAATACACTTAAACACTTATTTTCTGTAATTATAAAGGCTGGGCTATGTGAACTCCTGTATGATCTAGTGGTGTCTTACTGATTACCTAAATAAATACAGCTATAGGGCACTCTTCAGTTTGACTTGAAGTGAACTCTTAATCAATCTGTTTTCTCTGCAACAGTATTCATTAATATGTTTTTCTTATCAAGAAATCATAGGTTGGCAATCTCAATAGCAGTCAAGGCAGGGAAACCTTCCTGTTAACTTTTACAGATCAAGATCTGAGACACTATTTTGTGAGGGAAATGCAATGCTCAGCTCAGTGGCTAATAACATTATGCACATATATTTAAACAAGATGGTCTTTAACTTGACCAAATCTAAAAATAAGACTTTAATACCCGCTGATTTAAAATCCCACTTGTAAGCAAGCACTACTGTCCTGCTATGGGGCTACCAGTGTCAGGAAATGGAGCTTCCTTCTCCCTTTAGGACTTCCCACACACCAGATGACCTCTGCAGCTCTCTCTGCCAGCAGAAAGCTGTTCTGCAAATGACCAGACTCTCACTTTCAACATGATGAGCAGATTTCATTCGATGGTATGAGCTCCTAGCACAGCATGAGGAATTTTTGCCTTCCCAGATGTGCAGAAGTTACGGTGGTCAGGGACAAACAGGATCGTGCTGCTGCGTCCCTGTCAGTATGCACCCTCAGGCTATAGGTGTCCCCCATGCTGGGCAGCATCACTGGCTAGTGGGACACACCCAGGTCACGCCATTCGTGGACAGCCAGAGAGGTAAAGAGCCTGCTCAACTCATCTGGCTGCTGCATCTGACCAACTTTGTGCTCTGCCCAGCCAGCTACAAATCCAGATGAAGTCTGCACTAAGATGCCTTGAGTTAAGGTCTAAAATACCTCCCTTAAAAGAAAACAGAGCTGGTGTGCAAATGCAGCTGATGCCAAGCTAAGGCTCTGCTACTGTATGGTTATTATGAGTTTGGGATTGATTTCTTTATTCTTTGTGCTTCTTTTTGTAACAGGAGTTGGACTTTTGGCTGGGGCTGAGCCTAAGGCACAGTTCTGCCTAATGGAGAACCACTTGATTTTATCTAACTTTTCTCCGTCGTAAATTACACAAGAAATTTGTGTTTGTATCCGAAACTGCTCTTTCTTATACTTAACCCTGTCTTCCACAGGAGACACTACCTGTCCTGCTTCTCACAGTGATCAGATAATGTGCACTTGTATGCTGGATTATTCAGCTCATTCAGAGGAATATACTAGTACTAAATACATGTGAAGGAGCCCTGTAAAACTTCAATTTGTGACCATCTTTTTTTCTTGCACCTATCTCCTGGTACAGTAGAGATATTAATAAGCATGCAATGCTGAATAACCTATGTTTCGCTTGCCATACCATTCTATCACTATGTGTTGAAACATTTGCTGTTATAATAACTTTGGAATTTAAAACTGGTAAGTTAAGCAATTTCCATTTCCACTACAAAGTCTGCTATTAATGAGTATGTTTGGGAAAAACAGCACTTCTACATTCAAATTAAAGCATAGAACTTTTAAAGATCGAAGTAGGCCTAATAATTTTGATTCCTTTAGGGAGAATTAGAAAATTAGTATGTGGAGAAAAGGATGTAAATGATGCGTAACTTATGTCATAGAATATCTTTGAAAATATTATTTTTATAAATGAATCAAATTGACAGGAAAATGAAGGCTTGTTATTTGTCTTTTTCAGAGAACCCTATTGTTGAATAGAAAGTAAAAAGTAAATACTAAAGTAATTTATAGAACTGTAGCAAGTTGTTTAGTTAGGTGCAGCAGGGACCATTGTTAGAACTTGTTTTACAAGCATTTAACATTTTCATTAATCTGAAAGAGAGGGTTCACAGCATGCTAATTAAATGAAGAGATAATTCTGAATTGAATAAAGTCACAAACCATCAGTGGAGGACTGAGACATAATGTAACAGGGTTGAAAACGTTAGAAAAATAAGAAAGAGAAAATGAGATTCAAACTTGGAAATGTGCAGTCAGAGGTATCTTAATATAACCTTCCCTCTACAGGACAGAAGTGAATGTGAAACAAACAAAGAATAACATTGAAGGATTAAGTGAACCAGATATTGGTTGGCCTGTGATGCTGAAGCTGCAAAACCTACTTTGATTCTGGGCTGCCTGTGAAGAAGTCTGTCCCTTGGAGAGTTTATTGCAACTTTTAGGAGCTCAAGAATGGATGGAGTCTCATGCATTCATTTACTAGGAAAGAATTAAGAAGGCTGCACTCAAGACCAGGCAAGTGGCATGTTACACTGCACTTAAAAAGTACATATATTTGAAGAATATACAGACAAGAAGAAGACTAAGACTGGAAATTTGAATCTAGTAGAAAGTTTTCAGTGAGGAAATGAACTAACGTGATCTGGGATCCTTAAAGCAATGATTCAGTATATCACTAGTCAAGGTACTATAAAGAAAATTATATCAGGCACGAGGATCAATACAGTATAGCTTTTCCACTTCTTATATATTCTCTATGATTTCATCTAACAGTTGAGGCTGCAACTTTTATTTAACACAAGTTGAGCTTATTCCTAAATCTCACTGGAGCGAGATACAATGCTGAGGTGAAATTAAAGCACACTGTAAGACAAAATCAACACATTCCAGTGCTTAGAGTTTTCCTGCTTTGACTGCAAGACCGCAGCTTTACAGATGGTCCAGCCTTAAGAGGCATTTTCTGTTTCTTTCTAAACAATGAAAATATAATTCACTTGTGCATTAATCCCACTATTTTATGGTACATCTCTTTTTTTTTTTTTCAGTTGTGTCAACTAATTTGTTATACTACATTAGCTCTCAGTACCTCCCCAGCACTCTTATAGGTCCCCTTCAAGTACTGGAAGGCCACTACGAGATCTCCTGGGAGCCTTCTCCAGGCTGAACAACTGCAACTCTCTCAGCCTGTCCTCACAGGGAAGGTGTTCCAGTCCCCTGACCATCTTTGTAGCCCTCCTCTAGACTTGCCTCTTATTCTTCTTATGTGAGGGGCCCCAGAGCTGGACACAGCACTGCAGGAAGGGTCTCATGAGAACAGACTAGAGAGGGAGAATCTCTCAACCTGCTGGATGCAGCCCACAACGAAATTGGCTTTTTGGGCTGCAAACACACATTGCATGTTCAGTTTTTCATCCACTAATACCGCCAAGTCCTTCTCTGCAGGGTTGCTCTCAACCCATTCATCGTCCAGCCTCTATTTGTGTTTAGGATACAGCCCTTACAATAGCCCTTTGCTACATCCGACTCCCTGTGCTCTAGGTTTTTCCCTGATTTGTGTGCTCCAGAACTGGAACACTGGACAAATGACAGAGAGGATGAAAGACTGGGAAATGGGGGGGTGGGTTTGGGGCTGCCTCGTTTAGGGCTAGGAAAGTAAAGTAATGTGTGAGAATTATTTCCGAGCAATCCTCAAAGAGCTAAAAGTTAAATGATTCTCTAAAATTCCATGAGTCAAAATATCCCATTGACTTCAGTGGGGTACTTTAGCCATTGAGGATAGTCCTGAGGTTATATTCTCCTCTTGGGCTCACTTCTGCAATTGAGCACAAGCCCTAATTCACAGACTATCACGGACTGTCATATTTCTGGTACCTCCTCTGAGTTTCTCTGGCAACATTTCTCTTTAGTACAGATTGCTGCAGGGAAACAGCTCTTAGGACTGCTTAAATTGTCTCCCAGCCTTTTTGGAGTACTGTGAATCACTG
The DNA here is from genome assembly GCF_000703405.1 of Apaloderma vittatum. Classification (NCBI taxonomy): domain Eukaryota; kingdom Metazoa; phylum Chordata; class Aves; order Trogoniformes; family Trogonidae; genus Apaloderma; species Apaloderma vittatum. The sequence goes on along the minus strand of NW_009706468.1, from coordinate 63,898 downwards.
TTTCATGTCTGAGGTTTGCAAAAGCCATGTGAGAAATATTTATACAGCCATCAAAGCCAAGGGAGAAGTTGGAGCAGATGTTCCTCACTAATACTCTGTATTACTATGCTGTGGGTGTAGGTCTTTACCGGAGAGCAGCCTAGGCCAAATACTGTAACAAAATACGTCTCACTAAACAGTGGCAATTTGCAACTAAAGCACACAATTTGTTAGATAGGTTCCAGCACAGAAGCATACATGGGTAGAAAATGTGCTATAGATTCTAGTGGCACTTTCATTTTTTCATCACAGTAACTACCACAGTAAGTACAGTATGTGAGCACTCAGAGATGTAGCATGCACTTGACATATAAACTCTCACATGTCAGTATACTTCCATGCAGCAGCAAGACCAGGCAGAAGTACAGAGGGTTTTTATGATGTGACATTAATTAGTTTGTTAGGCGTGCTCCTGAATATTATATTTTTTCCCTCTTCCTTCAATTAAATTCCACTAACAAAGTATTACCCTTTGATTATATTCTCAGCCACAACTGACTCAGCATACTTCACATGTTGAGGTGGGAAGTACCTAATTAGGATGCCAATCTTCCTTCACGTAAATTCTTTATAACAGAATTAGTGCTTTCAGATGTGTTGGAGAGATATGACTAGAGGCAACAGATGAACATAAATCCTCCTTAGACAAGAACCACCATTAACCATTGCCTTTAAAACAGAGAGCTCTTTTTGCTGCTTTTCAGAGAAGAAATCAAGGCACAGGTTCTCCAAGGCATTCAAGCAGAGGAGCAGGGGTATCCACACAACTACATTCAGAGTTTGTGTTCCTCATGAATTCAGTGAACACGTTCTGGATGTACATCCACACACTAGAAGTAGCAAGCTGGTGCTTTTTTTGACAATAAATACTCTAGAATTAGCTGCTGTGGGGATTTGAGTGTTGACAAGAATACGGATGGCTGGCTGAAGAGAGCATTTAACCCTGCTAGTAATGAGCTCATTTGAAACAAGCTCCCTGCTACTAATTATCACTTGGTTCTGATTGACTCATCACCTGCTTCAATGATCCTATTTCATAAACACAACATGAATGGATAAGTTTGAGAAACTGCATAATTTGCGGATTTTTGTAAAAACAGAACTGCCTCAATATTGTGTCAATTACTGCCAGACTGATTTTCTTTCCTTTATTCCCTGTAAGTGTGTGCACATATACACATGTGTGAACATGCAATTATTGTGTACCTGTGTATGGAATGACTATATATTTTAATTAAGATAGTATTGCAAACTAGTTTATACATACACATTACACCAGAGGAACACAAATATTCCTTACCTATTTCAGTCATGGATATCCCCGGAGCTAACTGCCCATTGTTGAAGGAGCTATAGGTAAACAAGTTTGGTACAGAGGTGAGGTCATAGATAGGTTCCTGCTTTATTTGTTTGATTCCAGTCATGTCTAACCCAGACTGGTCTGGGGAAGGCTGGGCAGAATCCATGTTATAAAAACCTTCAGACTTCGGCAGGTCGATGATGTGCCCATTGGAGTAGGTGCTCCCAGTTTCATTATTCAGGTTGCTCAAGCCATTGCTGATGCTGTTGCTGTAAACCCTGGCAAGGGCTTCTGCCTCACCACTCTGCTGCTGCCGTTGTTCCTGCAGTCGCTGCTGGTGCTTCTGCACTTCAGCATACAAGCTATCTCTCTGCTTTTTGGACATTCTTCCAAACTTCACAGCTGAAAACCAAACCACAACATTGTTTTCTTTCATGTTTTCTTGATTACCCTCAACCCCACCACTCTTCTGACATTAACTTCCAGTGTTACTTTTGCTATGGAAGCATGCGAGAGAAGAGGCAAAGTTTTACACTATACGCATCTCACCAACAAAAATGCTTGGATTCACAGGCTGAGGACAATGGCTCCTACTTGACAGGAGGTCCTCAGTCAAGCAACTCACTTCCCGCTGTGAACGTTAAAAACACCATGCATTCTTTCATATCTCTGTGTTCACTGAAAAACAACCCACAGCTGTATGAAAGGTACAGTCTATAGATTCATATCCCATGTGATTTACCAACTTTCCACAAACAGTGCATTAACAAGATTAGTAGTCTGAATGAAAACAAGCCCTAAAGCCTTATTATGGCACCTTTTCAATGGGCTGTTATCTTCACACTTAAAAAACCCCAAAATCTTGCATGTTAGAGTGAGAACCTAGAGGAAAATAATAAATTTGAAGGTAAACAGCACAAATGAATGTCACTTTTTCCACAGAAGAATGTCTCAGGCATTTACACAATCAATTTACATAATCTCCATGTATTCCTTCTGATGGGAAAAGGAGGAAAACATCAGAGTGCAAACCACTCTCTCCAGGAACAGGGTTCATTACACTGAGATTGAAATTTTAAAAAATGACAGACTGATGGCTGTGGAACTAAGAGGAGTAAATCCACACCCTGCATATACAGTGGGTCATAGTTAATTATTTTCCCCATCTCCTCGTTATCTTTCTAAAAATTCTGGATTTCTGCTGGACTGATCTCAGAACCTCAGAGGAGTAATGAGAGATACATTCAGCCTAATTTATCAGAGCACAGATAAAAAGACGTCACTCTGGAAATACTGATTTCTATGTATTATGAGGTCTATTTTCCGGAATGAAAGCTTGGCTCTCATTTTTGCTATACCACAGTTCAAAGTGTGGCCCTCGAGAAGAGCCTGTGGATGAACATGAAAATCTTCAGCCAGGAAAAAGAAAGGAAAGAAAGAGCGTAATACGAAAAGGCAGTGCCAGAACACCAAGGAGATGGCAGCCTCTTGAATTTATTTGCACCTTTTTATGTTAAGAGGTTTTTTTTTTTAATTCTTGCCAGACATCTTACTTGCAGTCCTTCACATGAACACAGCCTGCCCCTGGAATGAGTCCACAGTGCACTGTGCACACTTATGGACAATACACAATGACTTTATTTTGAAAAATACAACTGGGTATTTTCTTCAAATTTAGGGCCTGAGCAATAAAAACAAACATCCACTGTTTATTCTCATTATTCATTCATTAATTGGATTCTCTAGCTGCTGTCAATCAGCATCCTGCCTCTGCATGATAAAAATGAATCTGTTACATGGCTGAGAGGTAAAAATAACATTCAATTTCTCTATTCAAAAAAAATCCATACAGCCTATTTCAAACTTGCAAGAGCTCTTAGTATTGTTAAGTATAAACACCCTTACATAAACAATGAGAGAAGAAAGCGATGCTTTGTCTCTTTGTCTTTACGTAGTGGTCCCTGAATTATAGGTTAGGAAGACAGTGCTGTTCAGTCACATTAAAATGGTCCCGTGGTCCCTCAAATCATTGGAAGATACTACTTTTAGGAGGAAAAACACGTGCTGTTGAATTACTGAAATGTTACTACTTAATTTTCTCTGGGAAGAATCAGGAGCTAAGGCATCGAGTAAGCTGCATGCTAGGACCAAGAAGGGTTCCCAGATTAAAGACTGCAAAGCCACTCCAAGATGGTGAGACTGGTGAGCAAGTTGTTTCAGTGAGATATACTGAGGTAGGAAAAGACCTACTACAGTCCAAGTTTAAAACAAGTTTATAATCTGCAGACCATCTAAAGAAATAGCCCTTTAAGTAACTTCTCCATCTGCAATTGTTAGTTTGAAATGGCACATTTTGTGTAAACTTTCTAAGACAGAAAACTGCTGCCGGGCAATTGAAATTAACACAACTTGCCTTCAAAAATAAAACATTTTCTTCTCATAATTTCTGACCATTTATAATGTTTCTGTGAGCTGGAAACGCCCTGCATGATCAGTGGTGGCTGGGGCAGGTTGGCTGCGGGCAGCCTTGCCCAAGCCTCCCACTGACCATGGCCCCAGTAAGGTGTATGCTCTCCATCTGCCAGTCACGGTTTGTCACACCACAGCTTGGAAGGTGGTCAAGAGTTCTGCAAGGAACAAAGGATCTTCCTATTTCATACACAGTGGAGCTTTCCTTTGCCACAGCGTCCATTCTCAGTGCTAAACTGCAAAACGCTTCTTCCGTAAACCCAGACAGGGACAGGGAATGAGGTATATGTAAAAGAAATGGGTTTTTAGTAATGTGAAATATTTGGTCAGATGCTCCGAATAAAATAAAGAGAAACTGCCAATGCTATCAAGGTGTAAATTTCTCCATAATCGCCTATTCAACTGTCATAAACCTTCAGAGATCTCAAGGAAAAGGATACTTTCACATACCAATATCTAACATTAAGATAACTGTTAATGTTTATTATAAGAGGCTATCTAAACTGGAATATAAATCCACCTCTCCAGAGGTGACCTCTTTGTTCCTTTGATCAGAGCAAGACATTTCACTTCTGACTCTGTTCCAAACTAATACTGCTCTCCATTTTGTGATTTTCCCTCCCTCCTCATGAAAATAGCCTCCTTTGTTAACTGAATGGCAAAGGTCTGTGTCTCATAGTGCATGCATTACAAAGCAAAGAGCTTCTCTCTCTTTTTCTAGAAATCTACAGGGAGTTTAAGTAAGTCAGTAGTGAAGAAGAATTTCAAAGGGTTCAGGCATGAAGCAGGAATCCGACTCCTTACCATCTCGAGACATTCCCAGGGCAAGACACTTCTGCAGTCGGCAGTGTTGGCAACGATTTCTGTTGGTTCTGTCAATTAAACAGTTTCTCTGCCTTGGGCAGGAGTAGGAGGCATTGTTCTGCTGACTTCGCCGAAAGAATCCCTAGGGGCAGGAGAGCAAGAGAGACATATTACCACGTGTCTGTATGAGCACACACAGCAAACCATGTGAACAATTACAATAAATATTATTTAGTGCAATGCTACTTATGCTAGGGCTTTGCAGATATGTTGGCCTTGTACAGTGAAATTAAAGAACATTTACCTAGAATAAGGAGAACTGTGCTTTATTCTGTAAAGAGTGTAATTCTACTTTGTTAAAATGCAAATAACGTTACAGAACGCATTCTCATTGTGCAGTAATGATCATGCATCATCTAACGCTCCTAATAGAAGAAAAGCTTGTCAGCATTTGTAAACAGATGAATTTAGAAGTACTTTTTCTGACTGTTTTCTTCCTTTAATGAAAGATACAGGTAATAACTGGCACTGGCTATGTGTAGCAATAGAAGCTGAAGTCTGCTGTTCAATTTCACCTGGCAAATGTTGATCTGATCTGGAGGGATCACACACTTCAGGAGTGAAAAGGAATTAAAATTCAAACATCACAAAAGCACTGGGATTTAATGACTGTATCAAGTAAAGTCAACACACAAAGGAGAAAGCAACACCTTTAGACACTACCATGAGAAAGTAACGACATTTTCCACTTCAATGGAATATAACGTTATCCATTTTATCTACGTAAAAACGTGCAGTTACTCTATCTCCTAGAAGGTTTTTCTGGACAGTTGTGGGCTATCTGGCTAAAGAGCAGAGGGCTAGAAGGAGAGTTTTAACCCATACATAAGGCCTTCTGAGCTCCCAGTTGCTAGGAAAAACACTGAGAGGTACTGTTATTATAGAATTGGCATAAAATGGCAGAGGTGATAAGAGCAATGAAAACAGAGGGTGGGGATTAGAGAAAAAAAGAGGGGGAAGGCATTTTATGATATTCTTTTCTTTCCTGTAAAATAAAGGACAGGAGGAACAGCAAGTCCAGAGAAAGAGAGAGAGAGAAATGTAGTAGAGAAGTTCCTTGACTGCTTTGGCATCTTCAGATGCAGGCAGCTGCAGGGTTGTGTGGTGGGAGAGCTGAAGGACAGCCTAGCCACAGCAAGGAGCTACGAGGAGAAACTGGGCAGAAAGCATCATTACCACAGTTATACTACACCCCCAAACTTATGCCAAAGGTGTTGTGACTTTCTAGGCTGGTTTGTAAACAGCTCTTAATGGAGTCAGAAGGCAAGAGCTGACCATTTATCAGTCAAAGCCAGTGTTATCTCTGCACAGGCTGACAGATCGCAATGCCAAGCAAAGGAAATTGTGGCAGTCGTGTGTTTTGGGGGAATGAGGTTGAGGAAGCAACAAAGCAACTGTGTCACAGGGCTCAATTCGCATGCTGCAAGTAATGCCTGAACTGTCACTCAAGCCCTGGTAAACCCAATGAGAATAGTGTGGGGTGTCAGTAACAATAGGTGACGGGCATGGTGTCCCACCAAGGACACCAGCAGTGTTAGTTCCTGAGGTCAAGCACAAAGGGTCTTACTTCACCTGGCCTGTGCTGGTCTTATCAGTGATTATAGTATACCTGAAAAACAAATTAAGTTGTGTGATTTGTACATTTAAGAACACAGATGCCCTTTAGTAGAACTGTTAGAAAAAAAATTGGCAGGGACTTGATTCTAGCTGATCGAGACTATCCTGAAACTGTGGAAGTGAGTTTAATTTAAGGCTAAACAGATGATAATTGCAGATTTTTCTACTCTGCTGAACTTTATGGCCAATTTTAGTTTTGACACGTGAAGGATTTTCTAGTTTAAACATTTATATTTTAGCAGCTCCTAGATGGGTATGGATTTGAGAACAAATCAACTAAATAATGTTAAAAAAATCCTGTCATAACCATCTAGCACTGACTGTGCCTTATTCCATACATAGCTCTGAAGGTAGGCAAAAGAGATGATAAAAGGCTTCTCAGTAAAAGAAGGAACCACAGAGACAGATGGGATGGAACTCTGTCTTCAGGTTTCACTCTTTCAGTGACAATAGTGGCAGAGCCACCATCTTCTTCAATGTGTCCAGCAGGTTACTTGGCATATGCAGGCATGTGCACAAAACAGCAGTAGTATTTATGATGACCCTTAAGCACTTATGCATTTGCAGCCGCATAGCTAATATACAGGGGCATGGAGTTAAGGTATTTCCTGTCCCTTGAAGTTTGTAGCACTGCCACTGGCAGTACAATCCTGGGATGCTGTGTCCTGAAACTCTGTGGCTGGCTGGTGGCTGGCTCCGCATGCGTGCATTAACTCAGATTCCTAATGTATGCAGACAAAACGAGGCAGAAACAACAAGTTATTAGTATGTGGGCTGAACAAATAGTTATTTAATTGCTGGGCAATGAAAAGCAGAGATGCGCTGCCTGAGACAGCGCTTACCTTCAAAGAGAGCTCTGACAGGCCAAGATGCCTCCCATTGGACATGATGTGAAAACTGACATCTTCTTTCACAACTGGCTCACAAAACAAGATTAGACTAATTGATCTGATACTGCAAAACTGGCACAAAAACAACAGGGTTAAAACTGTCGTAAGTGGAAGAGAAGCTTTTTATCCCGATAAGCAGTCTACACACAGAGCTGAGGGGTATCATCTCCTCTGGAGGCACACAGAAGGGCCAGCATTAACCCTAATCACACCTACAGGACACTAACTGCTGTGTGGGTGCTGAGCACTGAGATGAGATGCAGTTTTTCCACTTTAAGCACTTTGCCCCTGTAGCTTTTGTACCAACTCTGAAGTCTCAGATCATTTAGTCTAACCCTGTTTCATGTGATCATCGTAAGAAGATGCTTATTTCTAGTCCAGTGTCACAATAAGACAGTGATGCATTGTGGGTTTTTCCATTTACAATTGTTAATGTTTCTGAAAGAAATCTGATCTTTGACAACATATTGCTTCTCAATGTGCTGTCATTAAAAGCTTTCTTTTGGGAATAGGTGCTCACAATTTTTCAGATTTTTCAGATATTTTGAAGTTTTATAAAGCTGTAAGTAAACATAGACTTGCCATTTCACTCTACAAATGTGCACCCACTTTCAGATGCACCAGTTTGTGTGTTTCCACACAGAAGAAATCAGAGATGCTGCCTTTCCATCTTCACAATTTCACATTTACAGTCAAAGTTGAAATATCAACATGCAGGATAAAACCACGGTTTTCCATGAGTAATGGAACAAGAAAATAACAGATTATTTTTAAAGTTAAATATTGAAGCCTTTCTTCTCTTGGTTTGTGGTCTGATTTGTGTCATTTGAACTAATGCATGGGATAATACAATAATATGATAAAGCAACATGGAAGGCTTTTTTTACCCTTATTTTTGGCTTATTTTATGTCCATCTTCCAGCAATTGCCCTGTGCTGGAGCTTATAAGGAAGAAGGCTATGGATCGTTTTACACTACTCATAATGTAAAGCACTTTTTTTTTTTTTTGAGCTTACAATTTGGCCTGCAGAGAATACTATGGGGATAAACCAGTACTAAACTGAGACCTATAGGCTTTTAAGATGTTGAGCTGAGATACGATGTCAACTCTCAATGCTGCACAGTTTAAATAGGAAACAAGATAAGAAATCCATCTCTCAAGGTGATTTAAGGTAGAACAGGTGTAACTTACAGTTGCCAGCCTCTGTATCAGTACTTATACCGCATCAGATGGGATTAATTCATGTTTCAAACAAGGAGATAATTCCAAAGACTATCTGATGAAGAGGAAAGCAACTAGTAAAATCAGGCATGAAATGCATCTATACCAGCAGCAGGCTTTACAGCCTGTGGCACACTTGCTTGAAAGCCTGTAAGAGTGTATTACTGCACACAGATGCTTGAGGGTAATGCAGATGCTGATGGCTATGCTGTATTAAAATCTCATACCTTGCAGCCTTCACATGTGATGACTCCATAGTGTATTCCAGAGGACTTATCACCACAAATTTTGCATGGTATCACTTCAATTTGTGCTGAAAAAGAAAAGAAGACAAGTATTTTGAGTATATAACTCTACTTAATTTCTTTCTTTATCAAATGAAGACCTTAAAACCTGGAGCTAGACAGTAGATAATCTGTTCACCACCCTGACAATACAAAACTGCTTTGTATTGTACTGTGTGTTTTTGAATGCTTTGATTTGGCAAATTTTAATTGCTTTACACTGTGTAGTTCCTACCATGCCCCACAAAACGCTTCACATTTCAAATACTCATGACTTTTCATTTTGCTGAGGTAGAATTACACAAGAGCTTGTGTAGTAGGGTTACCCTGAGCACAAGGATTTCTACCTATTAGTACTTTAACTGGACACATTCAACTCCAAAAATAGATTTAGGAGATAGGGAAATAAGATTATAGTCCAGATGCTCATCCTAAGAAGAGCATCCCACCTCAAATCTGTGAGCAGGTTATAATCAGAAAAGAACATAAATGCTGAAAAAAAAAGTATTTAAGAATGACTGCACATTGTAAGCTAAGCACTAAGCATGGTTATGCAGTGGATGCTGCAATAATTTAATTATATAGTCTGGATTTTGCCCCATTTCTACCTATAGTTATCATTTATCACTCTTAGCAGCAGCCAGGATTTACCTTCCTACCATGATATGGTTAAACAACGAAAATTCAGAACCATGTCCCGCAGAGCCATCACACTTCCCAATGAAAGGTGCATTGTATTCCCTACTCCCCTATCCCCTTACTTAGGGTAGAAGCTTACCAAGATAAACTCCACAAGGTGAACATTAGAAGGCCCTCTTCTCTGGAAACTCAGGTAGCTGTTCCCTTGGGATATGGTATCCCAAAGGAACCAGGGAGGAACGATGTTCGTGGATGGCTAAAGAGACTTTAGTTCTCTACACTGAGCTCAGTTTCCTAAGACGCTGTCTCTGATTAAGCACATTTTTAGGCAAGGCTTAGGCAAGTAAACCCGTTTTTAAACTGCTCCTAATCCTGGATGGATATAATTAATTTGTTGTAGGAAATAGTAATTTGGTTTTAATGTGTTTGAATGGATGGAGGCAACTGAGAACCAAAAACCTGCCCACCTTTGTACTTAGGAAAGCTCATAACTAGAAATAAAATTTCCAATGTCATCCACAACTTTTGAGTTAGCCTCTCTATTCAGTTTTGTTTTCACAAATTAAGTGGTGGTAATTTCTTTGCCTTATCAATAAACTAATACGCATTAGCCAACTTGCCGTGACAGAGGCATAAAAAAGAAGGCAACTCCTTACAGAAAAGCATTCGCAGTTCCTTAGCAATTTTGCCAGGTTGATCCTGCTCAAAAATTCCTATGCCTTATCCCCACTGAGGTAATTAAAACATTTAAACATGCACCTCCAGCTACTGCTGTTTGAGAGGCTAGTTTGTGTAATTGCTCACAGGTCTCTGCCTGAGTGTCATGTGGAGGGAGCAAAGCTCAGCTCCGGGATCACACACTGCTTTATGTTGACAAAGACATATGTCAATGTCAGAGACAGGAACTAGAGTGGCAATGTGAGGAGATATTTGGGAAAAGACAAGACAAAGGAAAAAGAACAAACTCAAACAACATGAAAGTATGTTTAAGGTGATCTGTGTATGAAGTAAGTGCGATAGGAACAGAGACAGAATTGATCCTGTGCCATTTGTTGCGTTTTAGCAACTGTGGGCAATCAATAATTCCATGCATGACTGGCAATTATAAGTACTACATTAATAGTAAATATCTGTGGACCAGGTCACTAAATGCTAATTTCAGTTAATATGAAATAAATATTTTAGACTTGCAAATCCTCAGTTAATCCAAACCCTTATTCAAAACTAACCATGATATAAATTAGTAAATACAGGAAGTCTAGGAAATTGCTACCATGTCTCCTCAGAGTGCTCAGAGAAAAGGCAGCATCTTCAGGACACAGAAGGCATTTGAAGAAGTTTAAAAAAGTAGACTGGTACTGTCTCCTAAGAATTTCTTTTTTCTTATAAGACAGCAGAACACTTTCAGGATCCGTAATAGAAAACTTGAGTCACTAATTGTACAGCCCAGATGAAAAAGAAGCCACTGTATTCCCAGAAACCTCTTGAATTACTGCAATTAACACCCAGTGTACCAGGTTTCTTCTGCAGATTTAATGATTGTTAGAGGCTACAACATTTTTTCACATTGTAGCTTTGTTCAGCCACTTATAACATGTTTTTATTTTTCCCATGTCCTCTTAGGCCAGCATTTTTAGGGACCTGTATATCCTATCTCTCTCTGTAGCTATTATAAAATAAGTGGTTTGCTTTCAAATTCCTTACAAGTATAAAATGCAATGATCCAGTACTTTGTCCTGAATATTGAGGCAAAAATGGAATGAACTAGTAATACTGAAATTGCCAAAATGATAACTTTTGGCAGCACAGGAATAGAACGTGTTTCTTCCCAATATAGTAAACACGAGGAAAGAATAAGAGCAAAAACTACTTATCTCCACTTTGAAAGTCCTTCCACTTGCTGCTTTACCATCAGCTTTAATAATGTGAATAAGAATAATGGCTCCTGCCTCTTCCCGAGTAATTACACGAGTCTCAGCTGTCCATTTGTCCAATTTTTCAACAAGCACATTCAGTTTTCATCCTGTCTTGAGACTCATCAGTCGATAAAAGCCTGACAAAACACCATCATCCTGATCCTAACAAAACATTTATAATGTTTGGATACTGGCTGCATTATAATTGCTCCTTATCACCAAGTGTAGCTTGTCTCATCAGCACCACAGTGTCATCCTATTTCTTTGTGGCATTCATCTCGTACTTTACATTTAAGTTTAAAGCTCTTGGGGGCTGAGCACTGCCCCCTACAAATTCAAATGCCACAGTGGAAATTAATTAATTCTACAGGACTACTAAAAATAATCCACAGATGCTGTGTTTACTACCTGGAACCTAATTAATTCCCTAAGAGCAACAGGAAGAAGGGTGGAATTCTGTTAAGGAAGAAAACGCAAAATCATCTCACACATTTGAAATGAACACTTGGATAAAAACAAATATGTACTTAAAACCATCTTCAAACTAAGCATTAGCTATTTTCTCAAATGCTGCCCCAAGAGAAATAAAAAAGTACACTGAGCTGCTTTTTTTTTCTCTTTTCTTTTTTAAGAGAAAAAAAAAATTACTCGTGGGCACTAAATTCATTATCTTGAAAGTAGGGCAATAATCAAGTTTCAAGAATGGTTATATTGGTGAAATTAGGAATAACACAGTGAGTTTGCTGAATTCCTCTTGAAACAAAAGTAAGTATCGACAAGGCAGCTAATGCCTGTTGTGTATTTGTGAGGACTGCCACTCGCATATGCTGTCTAACAAGAAAAAAAGACTCAAGCTTTCAATACTTAGTTCTTGATCAAAAGAGGATACTAAAGCATGCTGGGCATGAACTTTGTCGAGGAAGTCTTCTCTGTAATTTGTTGATCCAGGAGGGACTGCACTTGGAAACATCAAGGTTACTCATAGAATCATAGAATGGCCTAGGCTGGAAGGGACCTTAGAGATCATCTAGTTCAACCTCCCTGTTATGGGCAGGGACGCCACCTCTCAACTAGACCTGGCAACACATGGGAACCAAGCGGGAATCGAACCCGTGACCTCGGTGTTGATCCTTGTTGCCAGCACCGTGCTCAAACCACTGAGCTAACCGGCAAGAGAACTGACAGCAAAAAACCCAGCTCCTGCTCCTTCCAAGATTTCCCGTCATCCTTAAGCTGGAGTTCTTTGAAAAGTGCTGGTAGATTGGCCCAGTTCACTTTCATGTTTGTATCCCTGAGTGATTTCAATTTAAGTATATTCAGCATTTTTATCTAGCTGCTAACTCTGCTTTCTTTATCCTAACCTCTGTGAGTAAGGCCGGCTTTTTTTCCTTGCACATTACCATCAATAGAAGTTTTCACTATAAGTTAGGCTGCCACCTAGATCTTGGAATCCCCTTTGCCACTGGATTAGATATTCTGTGGCTTCACAGCAAGGCTTTATGTGCTTTGCAATTGCACTGAATAATGTGAAAATCCACAGCTGAGGATATTAGCTATGCTTTCAGCCTCTGTTATACATCAGGCAGTGAGAGCTACATAGTTAGCAATATTTCAGTAAGCTAATTAATGCCAGCTAATGTTGATTAATGTGTCTGTAGATATGTTTGCTGTCAGCCATACCCCAAATGAGCCATTAGGGTAAGCAGATACGATAGAGTTCACTCAGGAAAATAATGCTTTCATAAAGTCTTAGCAATTTTGCACAGTGATATACAGAACTATGTCTGTGAGAGACTGGATCCTGGACATGGTTAGAGCTAAGAAGACTGTCAGGTCCTCTCTGCCCAGGGCCCTCTCTGCATGTGCAGCAAGGCTGATGATTCCCCAGTATACCAGTCCTACAGCCCACGTGCAGAGACATACAAATTCCCCAGAAGCAGGTGTTGCTGTATATCATTATGTCTCACTGGGCACACATAGTAGAAACCTGTCACGAATTTCAAGGTAAGTGGTGGTCTTAGAAGCTGGATATTGAGAAATCTGATAGATCACTGCCCAGAATAAAAGAATCATAGACTACTTCTAGAAAGATTGTTTTTCCTGTAAGTCCACACAATTTCAGGTCTGATTTCTTTCATGGTCTCATGCTCTTAGCCAAATTTTTTTGTAGTGTATAATCATTGTTACTTGGAAGGCATTTTGATGACATGTTTGCTTTTTCCCTTCCTCTTTCATGATTTTCCAGTGGAGGTGGGGGGCAGGGGGGAAGAAAGAACTGAATTATATGTCAGCTCTTCTTACAGATCAACCCTGCCCTTTATTGCATGGCTATTTTAAATACTGTTGGAAAAGAACCTTTTAAAAGCTGAAGTTTTTTCAATAAGAAAAAAGTCTTTACATAGTTATCCTCTACATTCTTACTGCATGCATTAAAAAGCTATTTTTTTTTAAAAACGGTAAGATCAAACTTCGGAAATATGCATGATAACAGCTGTAGACTGATGAAAAGTTTCAAAATTACATGCTGTATATTTAGGAGGTTTTGCATATATAGGAAATATATTTATATTTGCACTGTAGATACATTTGAAGACTTTTTGTATCTGTTTCATAGCCATAATAATGTTTACAGACCATTGTCAAATGCTTTGAAATAGACAGATAAGGTAATATGAGTTTAAAAGATTATGGCTCCTCCAGAGCTAAAGGTAATCTCCAAACTGCTCATAATATCTGATCTTTTTGTATCTTATTGTTAGGTACTAATTTTATAACAATTCTGGAAAGAATGATCTGTGCAGACTCCTTTCCTTTGCATTCAGTAAAATAGGTAAAATTGCAAGGGAAAAAATGAGCACAGTAGAACAACCTTTTCCCATCACAATGAGAACAGAAATAAGAAAAAAAAATTGTGTTCAAATGCCCTTTCTTACTTTTCTTGAGTGAAACTACAATGGATCTAGTAGTGTTATCTGACAATTCATGAATAGTAAAAAGTTGCTATGCTTGTGGTGGTTCCAAGGATATAGACGAGATGAGATTTTCAGATACATGTAGTATCTTTTATTAGACCAAGGGATAAACTCTTCTAAAAAGAAATGCTTTTTGGAACCCTAGTTTTTTATCACACCTCAGATGGGAGCAAAAGACTTCAAGCTTAAAACAGGTTAAGGATAATTGCTCAGAGCTGAATTTCATTATGCTAATCAATTAGAAAAGCTGCAAGATTTACGAGGTTGGATGATTCTCTGTGGAGCAAGTGTAGTTACAAGCAAGAGAAACAGAAGAGTACTAAAAGCAGTGACATGATGTTGTGAGATAATTGATAAATACTTGTTTCAGATTGCCATTTTTTAATTTACTTTTTTCCCCCCATAAGTGATGATTTTAATGTATTAAAACATTTATCAATTAACAGAAAATCTAAATTTCCATAGAGTTATTACAAGACAGTCATGGTGATGCTGTTTCCCAGACTTCAAATAAAAGCTGTGCAGCTTTTTTTTTTTTTTTGGCAAGAATAGCAGCCAAACACTCAGTGAAACACTGAAAGGTTAGGAAGATGCCAAAGGCACAGAAATTGATTCCTAGCAGCTTTTTTTTCCTTTATTTTGAAGAAGACAGAATGGTTGAAGTGCACAACCAGCACAAGTGTTTAAGGCTGTCCTGGACTTTTGTGGGACGGTTTGTAGGTGGGGAAGGCAGCAGAGGAGAAGCAGAAACGCCTCTATCCTCTGTAGGTTGCTGGGGGCCCACATGGACAGCTACTGCCCAGTGTCCAGATCCATAAAGATGAAAATCAGCTCCTTTGTCAGAAGCTGCAGCTCAAAGCTTGACCTCTGAAAGCTGTGCTCAAAGAGGTCAGAAAGGGTCAAAGGACAGGTAAACTTTGACAACTTACCTAGCATTTTCATTACCTCTCAACATGGACTTCCCTGTATTAGTCCATAAAATATTTTCCTTAGCAACTCATATGCATGGAAATTACATGCGGAACTTCAAAGGATAGTACTACAGTAAAAAAAGTTTTCACATAACAAAAACAGGTTGCAAAACTAATAATTTGGGCTCCATAGGTGAGTTCAAATCAGAGATATTTAATTAAATTCTCAAAGCCTTATCCTGGGCCCTATAAAGACCTCAGACACTTGCCTTATTCACAGGGAAAGATTTAAGTATATAATAAATGCAGAATTATTACTACACAATTTCTACTTCCCTCAAAGACTCAAGCAATGGTTCTGCTGATACTGTATACTTTCCCTAAAGAGATTATACAACTCAAGCTATCTTATATTTGAGCTCATCAGATCCAATGTTCTGCAAATAATCTCTAGCAGCTTTAGCTAGTGTTTATATAAGCTGGTCAGGATGAGCATATTTGAGCAGTGATGACCACGTTTGATATGCAATTCTCTACATAGTAAATGTGCACTTGCTCAAAAAATATCAGCCTATACAGAAAATACATTCTTTCCTGTGAGAAGTACACTTAGCCAACCTATTCATCATAATTAGTGGATGTTTCACTTAAATAGTTTGCAATACACCAGGCATTTAGCAGGAAAAATTCTTTTCCCTTTTTACTTGTCTTTACCGATGAAGCTACTAAGAATGGGCTCAGTGTTTCTGAATTACTATTTATTATTGACAAGTAATGAAATGTGGCTATTTTTTCCCTCTTCTGGATAAATGGACTAATACACTTTGCAAACGAAGAGCCCAGACAACACGACAACTATTTACAGTCCATTCTGCCTGTTGACAGCTGGACAAAACTGACATGTTGTGTCATTTATAGCAAATTCTTTGTGTTAGATAAGGAAAGATGACTACTGTACAGTTACAAAGCCTAGTAGCACGAAGAGAGACATTGCAGGAACACACAACCCCATCTTTCCTCACACACAGCCTGTGTTACTGCTTGCTAGAGTCGGGTGGAAATAAACCTAAAGCGTACTTCAACTTCCAGTGGAAGGAAGGTCTCGTGCTTATTCTATCTCTCTCTGTGGCAGCACCTTCTCCAGCTCTTTGATAACCAGACTGCAGCTGCAGCACACTCACAGTCCTCACATCTCCCCTCTCCTCCACCACTATTTGCATTATTTTGTTCAAATGTCCCCAGTTTCCTATACTTCCACAACACTTAAACCCAGAATTTGATGACACCCAAAATTATCAAGAAAAATGAGGACCATTACACAGAATTTGATGCCACCCAAAATTATCAAGGGAAATGAGGACCATTGCACAGTTTACATCTCCACACAGAAGCAGCTGACACTCAGCTATTTCAGCACTCATGACGCTGCTGCCACTGAACGAAGCCTAAAGCCATCCTCTGTGTAACTGGAGGTTTCAACTATAATCCTGTTTATCTCTCTTCTACAACTGTTTATTTTCTGAGCTGCTTCTCAAGCAATTACTC
>NW_009706468.1:0-47199 GCF_000703405.1 Apaloderma vittatum | reverse complement strand
AAGAGTGTACCAACATCTGGGACGGACAGCTATCAGAAACAGCAATATCATGTGGGGTGGGTGTTAGAACTGCAGTATTACAGTGCATTGTGAATGATTAAGGATTTAGGAGAATTGTTCTGTCTGTGGATACATATAAAAAAGAGTTGCTGGACCTACAAAGAATGCAGCCTCAGGGAAGGTAACAGCTGGGCCAGAACCTTCTTCTATTGTCCCACCTCTCAATTATTTAGTTTTTGCAGTATTTATACTTCATGCAAAAGCTGTCTGCAGGTTATGAAATAATCAGAGAGTATTAAATGCTTTCTTCTTTTGGAAACAGGTAAGATAATAGAGAAGAACCAAACCATCTAATTCTTTATTTCTGGAAATTATTAAGTTATGGACAACTAGAAATAAATATAATTAAAATATGACAGAAAAATCACTAAGTGATACTTAGAATGGAAAAGTACTTCACCTTCATGTAAGTAAATGAGCTCACAATTCCAATAACTGTATATTTATGTTTATATTCTTCCATTTCTGTGGAAATCCATACTGATTTTTATTGAGGTATGGCTACATCCTACTTTTTAGAAACAAAATATTGAAAAGGAAAAAAGGAGGCTGAGATTTGAAGAAGTTCAGACCAAATACCCACCCACAAGCATATCTAGTGCCATTTTTAACAAAAACCACTTCAAACTCCAGAAATTACTGCATATGTTAGCATACATAAAAAGCCTAATAATTTTGTATCCCACATGCACCTTTAAAAAACAAATTTGATTGTCTTTTGTAACCATTGTTACAGGTACCTTAGACATTACCTCTCAGGAGGTAACATTTACAACCTCACAAGCTGTGGAAATGTGACTTAAATGACTTAAAGACAATGTAAAAATACACCCCATGGTTACTAGTAGCTTTTGCAAACTTTGAAAAACATTGTTTCCCAACTTTTCTCACATACTATGCCTTAGACAAGATACAGAAAAAACTTCACATCTAACTATGTGTAAGAAGGATATGTTTCATATGGTAAGTATTCGGTTGTGGAAATCACATATAAAATAAAAAAATGTTTCTTTCACTTTATCAATTAAAGCAATACCTTATTTGCCAGCCTAACATAACTGATTGCCTATACCATATAACTGTTATTAGAAAAAGACCCCTCCTCATAATTATCTGAATATACATACCTGCAAGATTATTTAAACATTTAATTACATTAATTGATCATATCCTTAATTTTCCCCAAATATTACATCTCTAGCATAAATTTTTAGAGTTGTATCACTTACTGTACCAAGCACATATCACAACTGTTACATTTCTTGAAATTTGGTCATGGGAGTTTTCTCTTATCTAATACTGAAAACTAAGCACAGAAATAGTCCAGACCTAGAGAGTGAATAAGTATATACACTGAGTCATCTGAATGTGTAAATTTAATTACAGAAAAGTCAAATACTTTTAGCAAGCCCTGCACACAGAATATCAAGCACTACAGAGCATGTACCATGAACAAAGACCTAAGAATGGTGTAACAGTGGAGCACAAAGGGTTATTTTGCACATTGAGAAGCAAAATTCTTGTTAACATCCCTGCATTTTTTCCCCCCTGACACTCAACACTCTTATTTTGTGGAACGTTTCTCATTCCTAGAATCTTCGTAAATCTATTTGTTCTTCACAATTGAAATGCTTAATTATTTTTTCCCTAAAATCTTTCCTCTGCCTTATGCAACATATCTTCAGGATAATTTTAGCTGATTTGACTAATACAATCATACACTTTGATTAAGAATACTTTAGTGAACCACCGGGCATGATGCAACTTAAAAACCCAAAGCATTTTAGTAAGCTAAATATATTGTATATTTGCAGTCCTGATAAACCACTAATTAATGCAGCTTTTAATGCTAAATGTTTTACAGCTTAAAGCTTTTTCCCAAAATAAGCTAAACGTAGTGCTCAGGGAAAAGCTGAGAGGAAAGAATACATGAGCATAGTTTGTGTCTTCATTTTTGTTAATGAGCACGATTCAGTAGCAAAAGCCCTAAAAAATGAGGGTTGCTTTTTTTTTTTTCTTTTTTTTCCTTTTAAGACAGAAAATGGTCAAACTGGCTGCTCAAGGGAAAGAAGGGATGGGGAAATGTGTTTCTGCTGGTATGGATTTTGGTTCTGAGTTGCACTAGGTAAATTTCGAGTAATTCAACACACTCAAGTCAAAATATAGGACTACAGCAAAAAAGGACAATCTAACTAGCTTTGTCTGTGACATTATGTAACTGCCATTACAGTCAATGAAATAATTTCCATTCACTTCCCTGACACACTTTCCTTACAGTACCTTCCCACTGTACATTAAGCACAATATAACTCCTACAAGGCAAAATGACAGGAGACCTAGGCAACAACAAACAAATAACGGAAGTGACTTCAGTCTGAAATAACTCTGAAATCCTTCTGATGTTCTCTTCTCCAAGCTCTTTAAATTTATTCGTATTTTTGATCATCACTATGGATTTTCACTTTTGCACATTTTTATTTAAAATCTTTGCCCCATCTTTCAAAAAGCAATCAAATCAGCTGGAGATATTCTTGGATTTGCATCTGTTGCTGTCTGAAAAATGTTATACTTCCCAACTGTCTACTTACCAATTTAATCTACCATCTTTTAACACAGTAAGAAGAATTAATCTTTAGTAAAACTCTGAGTGCAGTTGTCTCAAGCATAGATTTGGTACAGCATGATTAATATTTCCCTGTTTATTCTTCATTGGACTAACGCATGTTGTTAAGGAAGTGAAGAAGAAAAAAGTTTCAACTCACCAGTACCATCAGTTTTTATTCTGTGTTGAATATCACACATTTTTTTCATAAACAAATACGAATCCTAGAAGCAGAACAGTATTATTCCTACTGTCTTACGTATTCACAGTTACACCTATGCTGTTGCAAAAGAGGAGTCTTAACAGTTGCATTAACAAGATTAAATGGAAGAAGTGATAAAGACATAGACTGTTCCATTTCATTAAGGAAGGGAGGAAGACTGCTTGAGGGACTAAGTAATGAAACAACATTTTTTTTTTATACTATCTTCATATAGAATGCATTTCTTATTCCAGCCCAGTCATTTCAAAATAATACTTCTTTTTCAGGAAGTTCTGCTGATAAATCTCAGCTTTCCTTTATCATCAGTTGTTTTTGTTTCAGATGTACATAAGAAATGGAGGACTAGAACAGTAGTTTTAAGATGTGAAATTATTACAGATGAAAAAACTCACCTTGTGAAATAACACCTACATTCTACCTACCTGCACCCAGAGCTACAAAGTTAATTTGCTACAAGTGTTTTTAGACTCCATGTGACAGATCTGACTGAACTGCCCCTGTTAGATACCAACTATGTTAAAGGAATATCAGCTGAATCTCAGTTGCCCTTAGTTTGTAAAACAGCCAAGAGGAATTTAGGGCTAAGCTCTTACTTAGTATGAATCTCTAACAGAGTTGCAGAGTTGCACAGAACCTGGAATGACTTCTTTTTTCTTTTCTTTTTGTTTTTATTTTTTTAATAGGCTCCCACATTGGCTAGAATTGCATCTGGTTTCAGGGGTTGTACTTGCAGGGCATGCAGTACCTCTCAAGCACCAAACACAGTATAGACAAACACAAAACATTGCAAGTTTCACATGGCTTTCTGTGAAAACAAAACAAAGCAAAACAAGACATAAGAAGAGAGCACTTTTTCAAGACAGCTAACATACTAAATATAGTGCCTCTCACTAATTCACTTTTCCCTTAGGAGTCTTCGAGTGTTTTCTGTGCTTGGAGAGAACTCCCCTCACCTCCCCATTACATATTCCCAGGCTTTTTCACTGGAATAGCTCTGTAAGGTTACTTCACTTCATGTAATCTTTCCTTGTAAACCATTTTCTAATGTCCTAACCTTCTGCATTAAGTACTTGTTGGAGTAAGAGATGATTCAGATTTTAACAGTGCTGTCCTGCTAACTCTGCATATTCATCCCCTTGGAAATTGTGCTAGAGATAAAATAGAGAGGATTTCGTTTTCAAGACTCAATAAGCTTGACACATACAGGAGACTGTTAATCCTAAATACTATTAGAAATATTCAAAATTGCCACTATCTCAGCCACTTTGCTTTGAATGTTTTTTTCTGGTTAGATGCAACAGTTGAGGGATTTTCAGAAAAAGAAATCAATGCAAGGGGAAATATTAAGGAGGACTTCCAAAGTTTATAAAAATAAGCAGAATTATTGAAGATTATGAAAAGCACAGAAAACAAATACATGAGCTGGGAATAAGCAGCCTGAAAAAATATTTTTCCAAGGAGGAAAACTTTATTTGAAGGATAATAAGAAACAAGATGTGTTAATTACTTATAATAACTCATTTAAATCTGCATAAACATTACACATATTTTTTTTCATGACTCTTCCTAGAACCAGTCACGTAGGCTATATGTGATGTTGTGGGATTATAATCTCAAATAAGGTCCCAAACACTTGGCCTGTTGCATTTCAGATGAATAAAAGTTCCCTGGCTTGTTAAAAGAATAAGAATTGCCCTCTCTCTATTATTTCATAAATTGAAGCCTTTGATGTTATGGGGCATAATTTTTCTTGACTGGATAAATAATTGGTGTATAATTTTCCTCCTGTTGCAAGAGCATTTCATTCTGCTGAAGTAGTGATCGCCTAACAAGATTTTTAAGTCTCACTGTTTCATAATATATTACAGTTCCCTATTAGACACACCACTTTCCTCTCAGATAAAAAACATGGATCAAAGAAATGGCCAAAAGAAATGAACAACATTTAAGGGTTCTTTTTCCCTTTTCTCCCTCTCTAATTTGTGTAACTGAAAATTAGTTCTGCATGAGTCAGAAAGAAATCAGTAGATTGTGGATATTATAGACCTTTCTGATGCAGACATTACTACCAAACTGGTACAAAGCAACAATTCCAGATGCACTGGCTTTCAAATAGAGAATTATAACTTTACTAGCAGCCTAACAAGTCACCCTGTATGTGCTGTTGGGTGTGTTCTGCCTCTATAGACATCAGGGCAGGCACAGTTTGGACTTAGAAGTCTTAGGCAATATTTGCACTTATTAAGGATTACTCAGTTCCAGAAAAAAATGGCAATACTTAAACTCTTGCAAAAATATAATGATACGACAAGGTTTTCAATTCTAAGTTGCTGTTTCTATAAAATTACCACACTGACACCAAGCTGAAAAAAAAAGGAGGAGGAACAAATATAAGAGCTGAACAAATATAAAATGAAGCTCCTCTCATCTATAGCATAGACCAAAGTAAGCTATGATATCTATGCATTGCCTTTTGACCCGGATGCTATCTTATGAGCTGACTTAACAGCCTGAACCAAAGGACAATCTGAATAAAAGATGTCATCATGCACTTAGCTTTCTTTTTAACTGTTTCAAAACAAAGGAATCACAGAATCATAGAATAGTTTGAGTTGGAAGGGACCTTTAAAGGTCATCTAGCCCAACCCCCCTGCAGTAAACATGAAGAAGTCCTATGCGAAAAAGTGTTCACTGTGTTCATTTCCACCTTATGATGTTAAACAGAAAACAAACTTTTTTTAAATATAGTAAATATTTTTGAGATCAAGAAAGAGAATGATTTGGCATAAATGAATGATGTGGAATGTAGCCTTTTTCCTTAGTGTTCTCACAGTTAATTCTCTCATCCATTTAATGTGTTCAGCAGTTTAAAAGGTCTTACAACACACACAGAAAGAAATTAAATTATCAAGGTTGTCGCACAGAAATTGACTATTGCATTACAGTCAAAAAAGAAAAAAGAACCAAAAAAAACCCCAAACAAACCAAGAAAACCCCAAAACATTCACCTGAAAGACAAAGGTATTAAAAATCAAAAAGGATTGGATATTAAAGGTTTTTGTAGAGTCTACATATATGTGAGGATACATCCTGCTGGAGCCACGCTTTGCACTGGCATTCTGACAGATCATGGAGTCCTTCAGCTGCTGCAGGTAAAATCTGTTTAGGTGATAGCCCTAGTAAAAATGATCTGGCTAAACCAAGGAAAATGCAGCCATCACTTTAGAGAGCAACAAATGTAGAGATTATGAGGCATGTACAGTGAGATTCACTTCTGTCCAGTCACCTTGCTCTTGTTAAGAGGAGGCACCAGATGCATCCACAGATAGTAACTTCTTTCCCTCACTGTTCTTGCTGTTTTTATCAAAAAGCATCTAGCTGTCTGGGGAGTAAGGGGAGTGTAAAATGTGCGTGTGTAAGTGGGCAAGACTGTACTGGTTCAGAACCTCCTTTGGTATGAACTGGTGCAGGGCTGCTGAAGTCAGTGAAGCTGTACCAAATTATATTAACTGTGGGTCAGGTCCTCTTCTCATTCATTCCTATATTACATGACAGTTGAAAAATAAAGGAAAAGAGTATTATTAAAGAGGCTATAGGTAACTGTATGTCTCTGCTCGTGAAGATATGATACATCCCCCTGGTCTTAACTGCTAGAACTACAGGAAAATTGAGCAGCAGCTTCCAGGTTGTGGCCCAGCACAATTTCAAAGAAGGTGCTTCCTTTCTTTCATTTTAGGAATTAGGTATTGTTCTTGGGGAATGTGATGTCATGAACCTTCCTCTCTTTTACTTTGTGTATTCTTCAGCCATGCAAGCTCTGATCCACCTTGCAAATGCCCTTTTGGATGTTGGCCTTCCTCCCTTATGGGTACAGAACAGAAAGAAAAGTCTTGCTGCATCCTGAAATCTTGTGATCTGTAAATCTAAGTCTCTGCAGCTCTGGAGACATTTCAGCAATGTGATCAAATTCTATTCCACTTGAAGGCTAAAAATACAAAAATGGTGATACCACCTCCTGGTTTAAAGAAAAATCAATATAAATGTATTGAGAATCCAGGTGCTTTAATCAGAGATGCTATATATGGGTGAATCACAGCAAAAGGACTAGCACAAGAAACTGGTAGTAGGGCTCTCTGCCAGTTCTTTCCTTGTTCTATTTTCTTTTCTGCTGAAAAGTAACCCCACCAGACTGGGTGAAGAGGAGCCATGAATGAGAGGGAGCATGCTCTAAAGGTCTATTAGTCCACTGTACAGTGCATTTTAAGTTCAAAGACTCCAGAAATTACAGGAGAGGCTATATCTTTATGTGAAGAAAGAAGGATCTTTGGAGAACCTTGTAACCCTAAGGTGACAGACTTCCTCTGTTGGTATGACCTTTAATGGCTTTGAAAAACACTGAATGAGTTTTAAGAACTAAGGACTAGATGATTATCCATAGAAAATGTGAAGGAAATCATGGACATGTAGGAAATAGTATCTCTGAACAAAAGTAAAAGTGCTGACCTCAGATTTTTACCTGGTCTATTATTATACTTCCCTGTAGAAACTTGCAGCATCCATGTGACTTGTTCCGAGTGACTTTTTTGTCTCACCACTTCTGGTTTCACCTTCTGAGGAATGACATATCACCCTTGATAATAGCCTCCTCCCTAAAATGGATGTTGTATCTACTTGGCATGTGTAGAGTGAAATTTATGGCTAAATCTGCATCAAGAGAAGCGTGCTCAGCAGGTCAAGAGAGGTGATTCTCCCCCTATACTCTGCTCTTGTGAGACCCCACCTCGAATACTGCGTCCAGTTCTGGTGCTCCCACCATAAGAGGGACGTGGATCTGTTGGAGCGTGTTCAGAGGAGGGCCACAAGGATGATCCAGGGGCTGGAGCACCTCTGCTACGAGGACAGGCCGCAGGAGCTGGGATTGTTCAGTCTTGAAAAGAGAAGACTTCGAGGGGACCTAATAGCTGCCTTCCAATACCTGAAGGGAACATACAGGAAGGCTGGGGAGGGACTTTTTACAAGAGTGTCCACTGATAAGACAAGGGGAAATGGGTTTAAGTTGAAGGAGAATAGATTTAGATTGGACCTTAGGAAGAATTCTTCAGTATGAGGGTGGAAAGACTTTGGAATAAATTGCCCAGAGACATTGTGGCTGCCCCCTCCCTGGAGGTGTTCAAGGCCAAGTTGGATGGAGCCTTGAGTATCATGATCTAGTTGAGAGGCGTCCCTGCCCATGACAGGGAGGTTGGACTTGATGATCTCTAAGGTCCCTTCCAGCCTAGGCTATTCTATGATTCTATGAAATCCATTCAGAAACAAGTCACGGAGTTTAGACTTTGACAGTCCAGATGTTCACACACCACTTAATCAGACTACCAAAGTTTTCCTGTAGGATACCACTGATTTTCCAGAAAAATTATCACTTTTTCCATTATTTCAAACTTCATGTGTCACACTTCTTATATGTCATGTCTTGTATCAATCTACTGCTACCGGATTTTAGCACTGCAATGAATTCTCATCAGCTATCGCCTGTGGAGCTATTGATTATTTCTGTAGGTCCATGTACATTTTCTAGTGTAACTGCAACTATCAGTACCATGAAGACGCACCTAACAGGGCTCCTGTGGAAACAAAGCGGTCACCTGTAACAGTAGTGCAATTAGGCATATTTTTTTTATACCTGGAGATCATCAGAACCACCAACAAAATTCATACTGGTTGGACACAAACTGAGCACTCTCTTCCACCCTACACCAAATATACAATAACTTGCAGCACTTCCATACAAGAAGCTGACTCACTCTGCATTCAGACATATTTCCAAAGATTTGAAGCACGGGAGAGTATTAGTCAACATTCTATGCTCCAATCTTCATTGGCTGACAATTTACTGATATTTTTACTGTGATTAAAATA
This sequence comes from Apaloderma vittatum, assembly GCF_000703405.1. Lineage (NCBI taxonomy): Eukaryota > Metazoa > Chordata > Aves > Trogoniformes > Trogonidae > Apaloderma > Apaloderma vittatum. The sequence goes on along the minus strand of NW_009706468.1, from coordinate 38,398 downwards.
GCCAGCAAATGTTCTCTTAACTGTGAGTCTGCTTCTAAGAAGGAATACTTTGAATACTCACTGATCTATATTACTTGCTTTTTGCTTGATAGTCTAAATATGAATTACATAGTTCTGCTACTGATAAGTAGACTTATTTGCCTGCATAGAATAAACAATTACATGCCCCAAATTTTGACCACTTATATTACGATGGCCGCATAAAAAGCCTCAAGTGCTTCCTCCCATTAACCAAAGTATAATTCCGTATTACAGTGTATATGCTATTGCTCCTTTTTTGCCACTCGCAGTGACTTAAATAAGCTGGTCAGCTATTCGCCTGTGTCTCTTCTTTCCCCAGACCGACTGATGTCAACCTTCCTCAGGATTCTGGGGGCTGACGGATATAATCAAGTAAGAGTTCAAGCTCTTCTGGACTCTGTTCCCAGAGTAAGAAAAAGGCTTACTGTGGTGGACTGTCACTGACCACACTTGCACAAATGCTTCACAGAGGAGTTTTCAGCTGAACTGCTGTACAAACATGGAATGGGGAGAGGAAAGATAAGATCTTACCATATTTTGTGGCTTTGTTATTAAGGTTCAATGGACTGACAAGAATCAAAGATTGTCCCTCTCTGGGTCTCCTAAGACTATGAAGCCTCATTCTCTTGCCTCCACAATAAATTTCACCTTTCTGGAGCAGCAGAATCATTGTCTCCTGAAAACTTGGTCTGACCTGTTAAGCTATGGTTTACACAAGCTTGTGTGTCACATGAAATAGAGAGATAAATCTAAAGTGGTATTTTGTTGTTTTTCTTTAAGAAAGAATAAACTGTTTTCTACACTTCCTTATGAACCAGAAGAATGAGGAACCCAAACATTTTTCTGTAATTACTGAAGTGATCTACTAAGAAGAGTTATCTCTGCATCTTCAAAATAAAAATCAAAGCAGAAGGATTTAAGCAAGCTTGGTAATTAAATAAATCATAGTAAAATGAAACAATTTCTAGAGTTTTCTAGTGCCTAATGCAAGCCTTAGACTTCAATACTTCAAGCAAAGTATGAACTGAAACCTCTCGGTTTTACTCCCATACTCTGCTTCCTATAATGTAGTCCACTTTAAACTCAATAATTGTAAATATATAGTAGCAAATCTAAAAAGAATTTACCAGTCAATGACTGCAATCACCTTCAGTAGGTTAGTAAGGCTATTGTAACTACACATATAAGACCTCTGTATTTCCACTTTAATGTAAGGAAGCAATAAAATGGCACTCCCTCATATGCATCAGCAAAAGTTATTTGATTGACAGCAATGCTGATTCTGGAATGTGCTTATATGATGTCCCTTCAGTCTGCAAGCCCAAATACTGGGGTGAAATGACAAACACAGGAGAATTACTTCAGTAGGAATCCTGAGCCTCTCATGATCTGTGCTCCATCCAGCTGGGGGGAGAACGGGGATTTTGTGTTTTATATTAAACTCAAATAAGCTTTCACAAATGAGAACACTGTCTGTCATGTTGTAAGGTCAGTCACCAGGAAAGCATCACTGCTGGGTTTCTAATCTTGAATCTCACGCTCATTAATAATACACAACAGACATCAAACCTTTCTAAAACAACAAGCCCAGAACTTTGCTTTAATACCTCTATCAGCACTTTGCACTCCTGAAGATGCGGATTGTGTCTTGACAGAAGGGGTGAGTGCTTTCAAGTCAGTCTTCTAAATACTACCACAGGCTTCTCCTTCCAAGTGCAGAATGTGAATAATAGATGTAGAGGTCAACAAATTTGAAAATAATGAAAAAAAAAATTACTAACTAAAGATTACAGGATGAAGATGTGAAACTGAGGATGAGTATGAACCACCCCCTGCACTGTGCTGCTCTTTTAGCTGTTGCATTCAGTAGGATCTCCAAGCATATGACAAAACTTGTGGCACCATCCTTAAAAGTGCTCCATGAAGGCATGAAATGGTGTGTAGAGAAAGTGCAATCAGGATGACAGCTTTGTTCTGACCGGTGACATGAAAAATGCCCACTGAGATACATTAGGGACAGATCAAAAAACCCAAGGAACAGAGACTCCTAAGACTTTGGTGCTCAGATACCCTTCTTTTGAGTGCAGTTTGACTCAAAGTGGATTAGTAAAACTATATGAAGTGCGTAAATGCTTCTACAGGGTATAGGCAGCCCAGTGACTTGCCATTGGATCTGGCCATTTGTAGACTGGTCACACACAAAAGCTGAAGAAGAAAGTATCTTAGGTGCTTTTGGGAGCCTACTAATGAAAATTTAAATTTTGAAAATTTACCTAATTTCATTCTCAACAGCAATCAGTCAATAAAATTGTACTGGTGACATTACCATATAGGGGAAATTATGAATGAGCTGTTCTTATACATTCATTAGATACCCCAAATGCAAGCACCTGCTTACAGTGGTATTTTTGCCCCTCTGTCTGATGTATCCAACCTTTTTTGTCAAAGCTTTAATGAACATAGCTGTAACTTTATTAAAGCTAAGTAGAACACAGCTTTGTTGTCATTGTAGATGCATAAAACAGATAGATTTTATTTGTTTGTTTTGCTTAAGCTATCGGGTAAGGGAGAACTGTTTATAAGTCTGTGCCTAACAGTGAGTGTCTGAGATGTGGCTGTATCTGGCCAAAAGTTCAATAGCTTGTGCGACTCAAAGAAAAGTACAGACCAAGAAATGCTAGATGTTCTATCCACACAGAACTTTAGGGACATTTAGTTAATTAAGCATATGTGCCTGGTGTACTAGGAGCAACGTTTTAGAACACTTTTGCAAGGTGTGGTGAGAGCCCTCAGTGAGAGCCCCTCACCCCTTTCAGCAACTGATAAAGCCTACCACCATCTACAGGATAAAATGAAAGAGCAGTATCAAATGAAACACAAGCACAGCTTCCTGCCATGCTAGTGAAATAACACGTTCTTGACAGGAGCCTTTCATACAGCCATTTTAAAAGAAATAAGAACAAGCTGTAAGGAGAGAAGAGACCACCAGTAGAACAATGGTGTTATTGTCATTTTTTACCACTGTCACACTGCTCTGCCATTGGGCTGGGTGTGATTTTCTGTCTTCCCCTTCCAGGAGTTGCCAACGCCTTTAGAGGAATGAAATATAAACTTTTATGATTTACCTCTTAGATTCAGAAAAACCCCTCAAAGTAAACAAACTAGGGACAAAAAATTAATTGATTGTTAGTTTCATGAAACATAAAAATATATAGAAAGGGGATTCTGCCTTTCCAGGCCATGAAATATAACACTTTTTCACTGGTATATTTAGATTGTTCTTCAAAACAATAAAAGATATAGCCTCTGATGGAGACATTGAAATGATTAGATGCAAATTTGGTATCTCCTAATGTGACAGGATAGCTGAGGAAATCTAAGAATTCAGTAAAAAAAATAAACCCCATAATATTTTTCTTGTAATTTTTATTCCTGATACTTTTCTAGACAAGACACATCTACTTGCCTAACTGAAAGTGAAAGATTTCCAACCTAAGTGTTGAGACTAAGACCTTAATTTGCTTTAAAAAGCCAAATGAAAAGTACAGCAGAACAACCATATTTATCAAGGTTAAGTACTATCATACTGTCTGTTGTATTCTTAAACATAGAACTACAGTCATATTAGAGTTGTCAGAAATGGTATTGCTATTAAAAATATTTTAATGGTATGGTACACTCAGGTCTGCTTATAACGACCTGTTTATCCATTTTTCTTCTCTCTACAGATGGTCTTTCTGAGGGGGGAAAAGTGTGTATCATCTGCCCCTTTGCACAGCTCTCATGCATAATGCAATTGCTATGATTCTGCACCTCAGAAGTGCACCCATTTCCCATAACCACACAGAGAGAAAGAAAATTACCTGAATTCGAATTACTTTACAAGAGACAGACCTTACTAACATAGCTCTCATTACTTAAGATGACAGTGAACAGCATTAGTATTTTCCATTCAGGTGGTTCTAAGTTCGATTATTAACCAGTCCTACCTCATGTTCCCTTGGACACTAATGACTTCTGATCATGTGACTCAGGAGATCTGATCAAAGCTGTAATATTGGTCCCACTGAGAATTATCTATCTAGATAAGGGGAAAGCAACATGCCTGGGATATATGCTGCAACTGCAGCCCATTTTAGCATCTTATTCACTGTAGCTTTAGCTGTTAGAGCCAAGAAGGCAAAAACCCCACAAAATTCTGTGGTATTTGGAGCTTCTCCTCTTACTCCCTTAGCAATTATTGCTAAGTGGATCTGGCATTCAGACACAAATGTTTTACTCTGCAGAAAAATGCTGGAAAAAGATCATTAAAAATGTCAGGAAAATTGTTATATCTGGCAAAATCATAGGCATTAAAAAAAGAAAGGAAAGCAATTCAAAGCAGATGTTTTCAATATGTCTACCTGCAACCTTTTATAACAAAGTTTTCCCTCCACATCATCGATCTAAAGCTTTAATTGGCAGACAGTAAAGTCTGATGGGAAAATAATGGTCTTTTAAATACCTGAGAATGAAAAGCAAATTGAGTTAGCACAGTGTAAGAGGCAAGTAATTACATAATGTCAATCCTGTTTTATACAGTTCAGTCTTTAAAGAGCATGCAAAGACAAGACATGTCTGGAAGAAAATATGAATCTCCTTACTTCAAGTGACTCGTGCTCTTTTGCCAATCAGAAGTTAGGCTATTATGTGTAACAGTAGGCTCTTTGCTTCAGGGTTTCTCAAATGCAGATGCTACTAACACTTGTAGTTTTTGACCATTTAAAATTTTCTCTCCCTCTTGTCAAACACAAATGCCAGTCACTAGTTAGGAAACTGCAAGTCTTCACTGGGAACCTTCCAAAATGATCCTCTCTGCAGAAAGAATTTCTGTTTTCTCAGAGAAAAGCCCCACAGAAAGCAGATGCAAAGTTAAAAGTGATTGAAATCTCAGGAATATATAGTATGCAACTGCATATTTTCATTGACATAATATTTAAAATTTTGCTGAAAAGTAAGCAACTCATTGAAAATAAAAAGGGTAGTTTCAGATGGCTAATGTCTCAGGTTTTCACTGATTCTGCACTTCTCAGTTTTGTGTCTCTGCTGTGTCTGTAGCATCACTTTTCCTTATGCCACATATATTGCTGCAGCAGGATCTCACGTAACAGACTCAACATCAGAGAAGGTGTCTAGAAAAGGGGACAGGAACTGACAGGAAGCCAGAATTCTATATCAGATGTCTGCTAATTTTTCTAAGCAAGATGGTCATGTGTACTGTAAGGTTTCCAGTAAATATTACCTATTAGCTTAACCTTGAGTATTTCCATTTGTAAAACTTCCCTTAGATTTGTCAGGTGCAAGGACTACCCAATAGCAACCACTCATCTCTACTCAGTACAGGAAAGGGGATCATAGTGTGGGCTGGAAGGGACTTTTAAAATTAAAGGTGCTCCTGGTCCACAGTGGTGTATTTACTTGAGCAAATTTTGATTATATATGAAGACATGTTCTCCTAATCCTTTGCACAAGTAATGCACCTAAATAGATCATCACTCTTCTCCGCGGACACTCCCTTGTTGCAGGGGAGAAGCTTGCGTACCCTTATGAGATTGCAAGCTATGCTGGCGGTGGCATATGCCTCTGATAGGTCTCCCATGCCAGACAGGTCTCAAGTGAAGGGTCAGACTAAGTGTGTCCACAGGGAGAATGGGCTCAGTAGCCTCCCAGCAACCATCCTAGGACAAGGACAACTCTAACTCCACACCCGGGCAGATGTAGCTCGTTTAGCCCTGTAACGCCATCCATCTGAGAGAAGGATACTCTAACTAAACCTACATCCTGAGGACTTTGCTGTCACCATCCAAGCTCGCTAGGCCCTGGCAGATGAAGCTTAGGAGTAAAGGGTGGGGCCAGTTCTGCGCATGCTGACCCTCGCCTAAAAAAAAAATCCATTGTGCAGGCTTGAAGGTTACACCCACGTTTGTAAAGTCCTGTAGCGACAGACGAGGGATGAAAACAACAAGTGATAAGGTGCACTGGAAGCCGCAGATCCAACCCTTCGTGCAGCAATACCTCAGTTTTGGCCATATTGGCTGCCATCAGTGGTCCACTCTTGCCTCCAATCGGGAGACATGGAGACACATCATCCATAACGCTGCTGCCTCCTTTGAGAACGCACGTAGAATTAGTCTCGAGGAGAAAAGACAACGCAGACAGAACCGTGCTTCGCCAATACTGCCTAAGGATACTTTCCGCTGTGCCTTTTGCAACTGGATTTGCCTATCCCGCATTGGCCTTTTTAGCCATCAGCGTGCTTGTAGCAAGTGTGGGTAGAGCCCTTCCCATATATTCGTTCGCGAAGCCTAGCCGTGATGATGATGATGATATTATCAACAGGATCACAGACACTAAGCTGATAAAGAAGTCAAGCATAGATATTGTGATCATTACTTTCTTTTGTTATAGACCTCCACTACTAATTCTACCAGGGCGCATGCAATTAAGTTATGGTATAGTGCCGGATATCTCAAAATACCATAAACTTTGACCATTTGGCTTTCTTCAAAAAGGCATGGATTGCGTATTTCTCCAATTTACGTCCATTGTGGATTTGAAAATTTTCTTCTGTCAAGGTGCCTACAGGCAGCCAGGGAACAACATCTGGGTCTTCTTTTGTTTCTTATTTCTTCTTTTTCTTACTGATTTTAGAACAAATGTATTCAGCCCTGTTGCTTGCTACTCAGTCTCCATTCCCAAACACCAGATTAAGGTACCTTTCTGCTAGCCTCCCAACATTTTAACTACTCATGCTCAAACCCTACTTGCCACCTCCTTTTCTGAAAGTTCTCATGGATTTTGCATAGACATACATAAAATATATATATCCCTTGCTTTCTCTCATGGAAGTTGAATGCATGAATTCTTTCCTTCAGATTCCTACAGCTAGAACAAAAAAATGGGGGACTTGTTCAGTTTGTTTTGTTACTGCCACCTCTGACTCAGTATATCATGTACAATTTGAAAGTGGATTGTAGTTTTTACTGCAGGGATCAACTGCCTACTCATGACTGTGCCAATGACTCATACTTGCTCACCTGCCCTATCTGCTCACTGCAAGTATGCTGCATTGCACACCGGCATTTTTCCTGCCATGTTTTCCAAATTTTTCAAAAGTTTCCACAAATTGCAATTTCTTTATTGTTCACAGCAAGTAACTGCAGTGTCACAGTTGAGCTCTTGACACATGGAACTGTTACTGAAACAGTCCTTGGTAAATATTTTCAAATGAAATTTTTGACATACAGGTCATGAGCAGTCCAGAGAAAAATAACATCACGCTATTGGAAGATATCAGAATTGCAAGGTTATTAGCATCCACCCATTGTGCTTTAGTAGTAAAAATGTATTAGAGAGCCTCATGATATAAGCCTCTATTACAGAATTCCTTTAGACTCCAGATATAGCTAGTTTTGAATTAAAACTACTAATGAAATCACATATAAAGTAAGAAATAAAGACATAAATGTTAAATGTTGTGAAAGACAATTTTCACCAATCACCTGGAAGGCAGTACGTGTTACACAGACTTAAATAAAGAGTTAACTAGGGATTCTGAAGAAAAAGTCATGCTAAATTTGCTAGTTATGTTGTTGTTGACCTTAAATACCTAAAAGGGCTTCTTTTCCAAAGTTTGTACATTAGTTAAGCCTTTTCTTTATAGAAACTTCAAAACAATGTGAATCAATCAATGAATATATTTTCCGGAACAGAACTACATTTATGAGCTATTTAAGTAGTAGATACTGACATATTCAAGAGAAATGTTCTAATGGATAAGTAGCTGAAACTGCCGTGTAATGACTTATGGTATTTCAACTCCGTATGTGTCCATAGGTTTTTAAGTGTGCTGACATAATGTAAGATACGTATGTATTGCTTTTAATAAAACTTTTGGACTCTAGGCAAACAAATGTACATCACAAGCCTTCTGATGGCTGGAAAATCAAAATCGTTAATCTGTGCATAACTCAAATCAAATGTCCATGGCTGTGTTTTCGCTGCCCTGCCCCAGTCACTGATATCTCTTATTCTTTCAAAGAATTCTTATGTCCTGACATTTTCCTTAGAGAACAAGCAATATAATACACACTGAATTCTTACTATTTATTTTATTAACTTTTATTCCTGAGGCTGCTTAATTTTTCATTACTTAAATGTGCAGACGAAACAACAAATTTGCAGCACATGATAAGGCATTTTAAAACCTCTTAGTAGTTGTAGGAGCTTCACTTTCAAAAGTGACATAGAGGTTTTGAGAGTCTGCAGAGGATTTACCGGTCATTTCAGTTAATGAAGTCTTGGTAATACCAAGCAGTTTTTGGCTTGGTGGTACAAGGTAGTTTTGGTTTCAAGTACCAAAAAATACTTCAAAAATTATTTTAAACAATTTTAGTAGACAAGTTAAACTCTTTTTAGAAGTTGGTATTTAAAGCCTCAGTTTTCTGAATTACTTTCAAAAATGCCAATCTGAGCTTGAAAACATTCATCATCTACCTGCCTTCTGCTATTATATCTGCATGTCTCTAATACAGATGGAAGAGGACTGAGGTCTAAACAAACAGTAAGAGTGCATACAGTTAGAATGATAACTTTTCCCAGTCCATAAGCAAAACTATATTGTTATTACTATTAGTAGTACTGTTAGTGTTAATCTTCTACGGAAATGAACAAAATGTGATGATCTCTCCTACATCATGGTTTTTGTACACTAAGTGTTTTCTTACGGTAAGGAACCTGTTCTGGAGCCAGAAACAATAATTTCTGCTTAAAAAAAAGACCAAGTGTTTATGGATCTAAACTCAGAATCAGCAAGGAAATGGTGATGCTGACATTCCCTTTTACTCAACAGATTGGTTAACAATTGTGGCACATTTGCAGGTTTTGTTGCCTAAGGGATTTGAAGGTACATCTCTTTTGTAAATTACTTAACATGCTTCAGCAAAGTCTAAAATGGGATTTCCATCTCACTCAAAGCCAAACTGTCTAAGTTCTGGAGCTGGAAAAGCTTTCTTCTATTCCAGGATATGGGAATTTTACTGTACATTAGAAGTTTCACGTGCCCTAAAATACTGGATGCAGGAGCAAAATTACTGGGTTTGAGCAACCTGCATTTTACATAAGGAGAATTTACTTCAGAAGGCACAAGACTCTAATATTATGGATCTTACTGACCCTGTGTACAGAGTGCATTTATAAGCTGTTTAGTGTTGGCAGAAGAGGAATTACATGCCTGAACCACTCATATCTCCATTCCAAGCTTAGAGGAAAGTTGCAACTTGAATTCAGACAGTGCTTTTTCCTAGCTATCAATGTTTAGTGGAAAGAACTCATTTTTTAAAGGCACAGTTAAGTTTAACCAATTAGAGGTTAACAAAAATCCCAGTTCATTCAGAGATTTCAGCAAATAAATAACTATAAGGATCCAAATTGCCTCTGCTGTCATTGAGTAAGGAGTTCGAGAAAGCTGAGGAGGCTCTGAGCTCTTTTTGACATGAGTATTCAGTAACGAGGGATAGGGTATCTACAGAGTAGAAAGACGGTAGTTGGTAGAGGGAGGACTAATTTTTATTTTAGGAATGGTGTTGATACACAAGAACAAAGGTCTCACCCCAGGTTTCTCCTAAGAAAATATCTTATTTAAGCATATTCTTACATTTAATCCTTCTGGATTGCATTTCTATTACTCTCTAGATGAAACCTTGGGTTCAGTTGTTTCTTTGACACACAGTTAATTAACAGAGGCATCTTTGAGCTTCTTGATTTACAGATAAGCTTATCAGCTACTATAGTTCTATGTGAGTTCTAGCCCTCCTTTGCTGGCCAATTATACATGGCTAAATTGGGAAATTCAGTACAGCTAGTAGCAACAACCCTGAGAAATTCTTCTGTTAGATGCATGGAACAATCCTACTTGTGGCTGCAAATCTATGGTAGCTTAGGTCTACAAGTCCTATCCAGACAGGTAACTCCAGAAGTCTTTTCCTGCTATTCCTATTTATTTTTCCACAGATGATGATTTCAGAAAGACAAGAGATTTATGGAATATAAAGGCATAAGCAAACATCAGAGACAGTGTAATGTTCTAAGCCATGTCCCATCAAATTGAGTGGAGGAAGAGGGGGGTGGTTGTCCTATGATGGTGGGAATCCTTAAACTTGGTACTTTATATATCCATTGTAAGGGCTTTAAGAAACTGCAGAAAAAACCCCTGCATTAAAAATTCCCTCTTCGCCTTTCCAATGTAACTTTTTTTATAGAAGACTTTATTTCCATTTCTTCTAATTGCAGACTCTGAAAGCTCAGCATGGGGCCTGAGAATGAAGCAGATTCATTCTTATGCTATAAATAAAGCAGTTAAGTGTTATCTACAAAAATAACCTTTACTTCTGACTCCACAGCCTTGTAGCCAGTCTTCAGTGACATACAAAGTGCAAATTCCTTATCTGAGTGCCTATAACTATTTAAAATTTAACAATCAACTATGCTGATGCACAAAACCAAGCAGAACTCCATTTGCCCTCTCTCAGATTGTCTGTCAGCTTCCTTATTGACTAAAGTTACCATAAAATTTGAATGCACAAATTTCAGTTAGGAAGCTTCATTAGAGAGGTTCCAATGTAATGGTATTTTAAACAAATAAAAAACCTAAGAGTGAAGAATTTATCTAAAGAATGGGAAATGAAAACTGAAACACAAACAGGCATCTGTCGATACTTTCAAAAATTTACCTGGCTACATATATATATAAACTTTCTTTAACCTTTGCCATTCTCTTTTAATCACACAGAATCACAGAATGTTATCTACAATGAATGTAAGAAAAGTCATCTTCAGAATTAGCCTTCTGAGTAAATCAATCTTCTACGCTTACCTTGATACAGGTAGGAAATAATCTATGTAACAACATTTTCTAAAGTGAGGGTTTTTTATGTTTCAGGAGAAAGTTCATCTTTTGAAATGCACTGCTCTGAAGTAGTAAAGCCTAGCTTTTCTCCCTTAATACTGTAACAGAGCTGAAAAGCACTGATGGTTGGTGGCTGATGACAGTCACTCAGTGGGTTTTCTGCATTTTTATTGCATTGCCCCTTTCTACTGGGGAGGATTCAAGTTCTGTTTAAGTTCCTGAATCACACATTAGGCATCAGGTCTAAGCTTCATTTGAGCAATACAACCCTGTTAACAGTTTACACAGTATCACTTTGGGCAATACAACTGAAAGCTGATATTAGCTGGTCAGATATAAATGATTTGCAAGGCTGGACAGTCCTCATGACAGGCTAGTTTTCCACTACTGTTTCCTTGCCTCCTGTTTCTACAGTTTCAGATCCAAAAGCTATTTTAGATTTACATATGGGGACATAACAGTGGATCTATTTTAAGCTTATGACAATATTAGCACACAACTAATGTGTCATCATGCATATAAAATCAAATTGTTAATAACTTTTCTACTTGCCTAACATTTTCTCAGAAACACATTTCTGTGTTTATGTGCTTCAAATATTACATACCTAAAGAAGCTATTTCTTCAAATCAATTGCTAATAAGAAGCTGGCAGCATACGTGTGATTGTACACATTGTTTAACCAACATGGAGACCTAAATAGAAAACTCAGTGCTCCAAGATACAATGTTGGTTTGTGAGCATCCAGTGTACTGTGGACCGATAAATGAATGAATGCCTTACATTCACATTGCAGAGGGCTTCAACTAGATGACCTTTAAAGGTCCCTTCCAACCCAAATCATTCCATAAATCTATGGATTTATCTATAAGTAGCATATCATTGCCAACAAATACAGCATGGGCAACTTTAAAGAGGTAATTCAACTAATGTGCATTGTAGGTAACTTATGTAAATTAGACACAAAATGCCTTGTTACCTTGGAACACAAGAAATTTCAGCTTCTGATGTACCTTAACTGTGTACATATCATGTCTCTCTGGACATCCTGAGTGTAAAATTTTCAGTTAGATCAACATGAAACTTAACACATAGTAATTTGAGAATACAGAACTCATGAAAGGAACACAAGCAATTGAGGTAAAGCATGGATCATGTATGACCTGGGAACACTGTTTGAAGCTTGTGATGTCATACTAACATAATTTTTTTTCTAATTAAAGTTAACTATCCACTTTGCTGATTGAGGATTTATCAACCCTGTATGATAGGATGAGCTGAAATGACACATGTTGACAGCTTAAGGACTGTTTGCATGAGCTGCGAACAGGCAAAGGACCACTATGCCATAATCTTATGCCCATTTGTGTCAAAATAAAGCAGCATGTTTTTCTGAACATATTGAAATAGACATTTAGTGCATTCGTGCAATCACTTGCCATCAAGATTATTACGAGACAAGGCAAATTTATCACTCAACATGGTACTGGATGATTAACATAAGCATTCCATGCAAAGAAATAGCTGTCTCAGATAGTTCACTTTTTTTTAATTGTGACATAAGCTTGGCTGTAAGCAGTGACTGACCGAGAAAAAAAATAGAAAATGTTTCAGCCATTTGACTTTTTCATAGCCAGAACATCCTAGCAAAGGGAAATACTAACGGTAATTGCAAACAAAAATTGGATTGAGCTGTAGTGATCTGCTCGACACTAAGAGGCTTAAATGACGTGCAAATGAACAGTTTGTCACAAGGAACGTGTGCCTAAAGTTTACAGTGAGTTATCGGGCATTGGACCAATATGGAATATTGACCCTAAGAGAACAAATCCATAGAGATACTCTTCATTTATCTGAGACAGGATTGTGTAACTGGGGTTCATGTTACCAATAAAAAGACAGCTGGCATAAAATCAGTTTGGTTGCAGTTCAGTATAGCCCCAATGCTTTCTGTAGCGTCAACTGCTTGCTTGGTCTGCATGGCTTATTACAATCTCCAACATTAATGACAGATTTCAGAAACAAATTATTTTTCCAAGGAACTAGTGCCTAATGACAAAACTTGATTTGAACAGGATACGTATGGATTAACGGGCCATTCAACCTGACTAAGGTGCCACAACAGAACTTGACCATCTGTTAGAGGGTACAGCCATTTTGTCTTTCCCCTTCCAGTCTTCAAAGTAGCTTTTTGATCCAAAAATGGCAAAACAGCAATGGCATTCTTCATGACAAAAAACAAACCAAGCCACAGTATATTTATACAGACTAGTAATAGTAACTATACAGAATATAAATTCATCAGCAGAACATAGCTCAAAGGGAAGTAGGGAGATTGATCTGAAAGAACAAGTAGGGGGAAAATGGTAATTAAAATTATCATTGCATAAAATTGGGTATGGGTCAGAGATGGATTGAGAGGCTCATGCTAATGATGACCCAAACATGAGCCACACTTTATTGATATGGTGTAAGGAAAAGGCTCATGTGGGATATATCTGTTTTTCATTTTCCTTATGGCTGAATAATTTAAAGAGAGCCTCTTTGGTATTTACGCACTCTATTTTGAAACTTTGAAAGAACCAGAAAGTTCATAGCAGCTGAACAGCAGAGGAAATACATCAAATGTTTTCCTATGCAAGGTCTTTGTACTGTTTTCTTCAAAGAACCTCTTAATACGGTTCATTGACAGTGGATGTTTCTCCAGCATAAGCAGTCTATCATAAATTGCTTTGCAATTCTATCTAAAATATCAAATAACCATTTAGTTTTGTGTTATTTTTTGAATCAAATCTTATATTTAATAAACTTAAGCTTAAGAATTATGTAGGTTTTGAAGAACAGTCCACTAGATGAGGAAGATATGCTATGAAATCCACAGTGCAGACAAATACGATAAAGTACAATGTTAAAAAAATTGCGACATGCTGTTTAAACAAAAACAAATAAAAGACACCCTACCATTTTTAAAAGACGTATCTATCATCTGTGAGATTTTAGTCCTAAGGAATAAGCTACAACTACCAGAGGCTTTCTTTCAGTGAAACAGAAAGGCTGAAAAAAAGAAAATACTTGAGAAGAGACTCAAACAATTTACTCTAGTTTGACACAATCTATAAATATATTTATACTGTTTAGTCCAAGTGACTCCAGTAAAAAATGGGACCTTTATAGAAATTTCAAATTGCTATTTGTTGCCTATCGTGGCATGACGACCTGGTTCAAGGAATGATACGGTGACCGATTCCGGGCTGCTCGGGCCATTAGCATACTGACACCAATGTGGTGGATGGCAAAATGGCGTTTATTAGTGTGCAACACAGCATTATATAGCCCTGATTTACGATGTAACTTCTGTCTGCTTATGTTAGAAGCTAAACACTATTGGCTATAGGGAGGAGGTGCCCTTATCTTTCCGTACAGCGCGGAATCTTCCGGCCGCCGAGCCCTTGCTACCAACACTATCAAAGTACCACAAAGGAAGAAATGCAACTACTTACATTAAATCTTAACAATAAAAATGTGACTTAACCATTTTGGCAAAAAAATGGAGAAGTTACATTTCAGTACTAAGCAGATACAAATACGTATTTTAAAATAGATATTGAAACTTTATATTAGAATATGTATTTATTATATGTATTGTAGAAGAATATATATTACCACTGCCTGGCAAAATTACAGACAAAGTCATCATAGAATCACAGAATCATAGAACGGTTTGGGTTGGAACAAACCTTAAAAGTAATCTAGATGTAACCCCACTTCTGCAGGCAAGGACAGCTCCCACTAAAACAGGTTGCCCAAAGCCCCATCCACCCTGGCCTTGAACACTTGCAGAGAGGGGGTATCCACAGCTTCTCCAGGCAGCCTGTTCCAGTGTCTCACCACCCTCACAACAGAAGAATTTATTCCAAATATCTAATCTAAATCTGTCCTCTTTCAGTTTGAAACCGTTACTCCCTGTCCTATCATACACTCTCTGATAGTCCCTCTCCTTCTTTCCTGTAGCCCCTTTTAAATATTTGAAGGCCATTAGAATGTTTACCTGAAGCCCTCTCTTCTACAGAGTCATCAACCTCAACTGTCTCAGCCTTACAGTTGGTAAGTTTGCCAATGATACTAAGGAGGAGCTCTGAACTCTGATACTAAGGAGGAGTATCATTTGCCAATGATACTAGGAGGAACTCTGAACTTCCTTAAGGGATACACCATAGAGAGCTAGGAAATGACCAGCCACATGAAATTTAACAGGCGCCAGATTCTGCACCTGGGATGGGGTAATCCTGGCTATGCATACAATGTGGGAGAAGAGAGAGTGGAGAGCTGCCCCTCAGAAAGAGATGTAGGGGTTTGTTGAACATCACACAACAGTGTGCCCTGGCAGTCAAAAGGGCTGGCTGTACCCTGAAATGTAACAGTCACAGCATGGCTGGCTGGTTGAGGGATGCTGGTCAGTCACTGGAACAGTCTCCCCAGGGCAGTTGCTACAGCATCCAGTCTGTCAGAGTTCTAGGAGCATCCGGAGAATGCTCTTAGTCACATGGTTTAGTTTTAGGTAGTCCTGGGAGGAGCAGGGACTTGGACTTGATGATCCTATAAATTCAGATATTCTATGATCCTATGACTCTTTTTCAGTATAATTACAATGGTTAGCTGTGATGGCCTAAAAATATAGCTAAGATGAGCTTTACTGTTGAGATGAGTGCATATTTATAAATGAGAAAAGTAGTCAAACTTACGGCTACATACACTATTCCCCAGAGACTTCAGCTTACAAGCAAATCTTCATACTTAAACTTCAGAGTCAAAGCTGTGCTTTTATTTTATTTTTAAGAAATATTAAAAATTTATAGGTATCTTTTAAAAAACAAAGAATGAACAACAGCATGGCTTGGCATCATGTTCATTTTCCATGGTATATATTTACTCCAGTGCAAAACTAAAGTGGTGACGGAAGTCAAGCACAGGTCACAAATGATCTTGGCTGAACAACCTTATGCATTTTAAAATTTGCCAGAACTCCAGGGAGAGAAATGTGAATGAAATGCTTATGACAGTGAAATATATTCTTGACTAGCCTTGTGCTTTGGCAGATTTGGATAACCTTACAGGACTACATTGATCAAATGATCTCTGTTCAAGTACAAAGAACTGTGTTCATTAATGTTCAGGTTTTGATAATATATATACTATCTCATTGCTGTAGTCACATTCAGGTGACCTTTATGAGGTCCTTTCAGACAGTATGTAGCTGCCATTCTGCTCAATGTTTTAGCAACTATAAGCATTAGGCAAGAATATACACAGATCCGAGTCACATCAAGGACTTGAAAGAACACCTTCACGTCCATCCCCAGAGGCATACACTTCATATAAATAACTCTAGTAATCTAGGACTTTAGAAAACTGATCTGGATAATTTTTGGTGCTTTTTTTCACTGTTTGGGTTTCAGGCTGGGAGAAGGGACAGAGAAGTAGGGCCTAAGAGCAGGGTGATGCCCCATGCAATGCCTGCCCTCAGCATTTATCTAGGCTTTGGCGAGGCAGTCCTCAGTACTCCCAAAACTCAAATTGACAAGCTGAGCGCAGAGAAGTAGAGCTCCAAGAAACATTTCACACCTCACTGTTAGACAATGTAACCCACAGGGAGAGTCACATGAAATTTGTTTGATACGTTCTGTTATTTGACTAATCTGTTGCAATCCTAGCAATTCAGGATTAATTAATTTTAAAAAGGTGATTTAAAAAATACAAATGACCCAAGATCTGTATCTAAACATCTAAATCATACAAATACCCACATATTCATACATACACATACATATATATATAAACCTATACTTTACAAAAGGTCCTCAGTCTTTTGATTTAATAATACCAAGACAGCTTTCTGAGGGTCATGATGACAACCAAATTTTCTCCCGCATATGTTCCCAAGAGTGGGAAGCAAGATACTTCTTCAGCCTCTCCTTTTGCAGAAAAGGATAACTAACTGATTTTTCTCTTGCCAGCTGAAACAGAATATCACCAAAATCAATTTAAATCTAAGGTATCTTATCTTTTTTTTTCCTCTGCAAGAAGTACAAAATGTTTTTGAAACATCAAAATATATCATATCACCTCATTTACTTTTGGAATTAGGAAACAACAAAACAGAAATATTTTTTCCAGATGTGGATTGAAAATCTTCCTTTGTTTGACAAGGTACCATAATTTCTTCATATAAAAATTATGCTTTCCTTTCCTGTATTTGTCAGTATGAATTTTTTTAAAAACTTTTCTCCTGACAACAGTAATTTTTCTTCTCTGCTCTGCATGGCAGATTTGCCTACTGTATTCTTCTGTTATGAACTCGGCTCTTGGCTATGTTATTCATTCACAGATAAATGTCATTCCCATATATTTTAAGTAACATTGTCTCCTTTATATTTATATTTTCTTCCAGTGAAAATAATCACTGCTTCTTCACAGGATGTAAATATTTATAACTACACTGTGAATATGAAGCTGTTTTTAATTTTTGTGTCAGTGAAATTCTGCTTAGTAGCCACAAAGATTTTGTTTCCTGATGAGTAAATGATTACTGGCTTCTGGCTGGATAGCAAGGGAGCATCAGTTCTGATGGTGTAAATAGAAGTGTCTGTAAGTTCCCCATATCTTAAGTCATTGTTTTTACGCAGGGCCTGCCTAAGAGATCTGAAGTTTGGTGGAATAATTACAATACCTTATTACAGCATTTCAACTTACTATCTTAGACTGCAAAATACACACATCACTTGGAAAGCAAAATGTGACCCTCTTTATTGCCTATGGTCCAGCTATCTCAAGGCAGATGCACAGAAGGTGAAGAATTTGTTGTTTCGCACATTACTGATAATCTGGCTTACTCTCCCCTCTGCATATACATGTGTATCATTGCCGTACTAAGTAATCTACAGATACTCTACTATTTAGTGTGCTCTTCCTTCCTACTAGGTAGCCCCCGCCACCCCTAATGTTCTGTATATAACAAATCCTAGTAGCACTGGCTACACTTGCCAATGCTAATATACAAAACTTTGCTCAAGATAGCTTTTCTCTGCAAAACCTCCCTAAAACCAGCATTGTGAAACTCCACATGCACTTTTTCTCTCAATAATTACCATTCTAAATGCATTCAGTTTAAAAGTAAAAGGAGTTCCTTTGTCACTGGTAGTGTTGCGAACATAAACACTCACAGGGTCACATTGGGTCCTTTTTCCATCATATATTATCACCTGGAGTACTGCCTTTAAAATAAGAGCTTTTAAAGCCCTAGTGACAAACCTTTTACAGACATGTGATGTGCTCCATCACCCCTTATCCTGCCCTGTCCATAGCATGGAATTCTTAACACTTACATAGGGGACAGAGATCGAGTATCTGTCTTTCAGTTCCCCGAATCAGCCAAATAATATCATTTTTCTGAATAGAAATTGCAGTCCTGCCCAGCAGTGAATTTTTTTATTTCAAAAGCATAAACATCAGTTGCATAACATGACATACTTTTCACCCAGTTGGGTGAAATGTGGCTAGAACTATTTTTGGTTTTTAAGTTAAAACACATAGCCTCGACAGCACTGGATGTTAGTAAAATGCCTTGCATCTGAACACTAACAAAAATAAACTGTGGAGTTCTGAAATACAGCAACAGCAGTAGCAACCAGAATAGTCTCTTCTACGTGTCCCCAACCCCCACTAGATGACTGCTTTCTTCCAGTTTGTCCCTAGGCCTACAATGAGTAGAGACCTCATTCAAGTTTACAGTGCATAGAAGAAGGATTCAGGTTTGCGGGTATGATTTTGGTTTAGTTGTCTAGAATACATCACAATGAGTACTGAACCAAGCACTAAAAGATAAAAAAGCCTTCTTTTTCCTCAACTGTTATATCCTATTGAGTATTTAAAAATACAAGTTCATTTTGAAGATGGCCCATTTTTTACATACTTGCTTCTGAAATGAGGACAAATCACTTATCTGAGAAAAACCCTCTTATCTTAGGCCCATCACAGGAAACCAGATAATTAAATGTTAAAAGCGGAAGCCATTCAAGTAAACAGCAGAGTATCAGTGGTACAACTACACATACGCATTTTTTTCTTGTAACCAGTTAGATTTACTGTAAAATTGTAAAAGATTGACATATATAGCAAAAAGTATATGCTATGACATAAGCTATGAGAGTTACTTATACGCATATCCGTTAGGGTATCAGTGATGCAAAAGACAGCCAGGGTGTTTAATTTCCACTCGTATTTCTGTTCCCTCCCTTACTAAGAGTGTGTTTGTACATATGAAAGTGTAAATACACACCAAATTGGCTGTAAATCACTGTGACTACGTATTCAAATCTGATAACCATTGAACAGTTATTTCTCAGCATAATTTTTATTTATGTCACCACGTAAAATGAATATACAAAATGAAACTAGGCAGCAAGTCTGATTCCTGCTTACATATTAAGTAGACTCCTGTAGGTACATTGGATGTATACTGGCCAAGTTCTGAGCAGTCTTCACTGAAATATCATGAAAAGGAGGCTTGTTACTGTCAGATGAAATAAAAGTAGTGGGATGCAAAAGGATCTTCATGTGTCACACACCATCCTAACCTCTGGCCCCTCAGGCACACGTTTCACTGTCTGAAGGACAGTTTCAGATACAAACCAGAGCACCATCTATTTTAGAAAATCTGTAAGCTACTATCAAGTAATAGAAACAAAATAAAATCCCTGAATAATTAACCTATTTGAATCTGAGCCGATCTAGTAAGCCAACTCAAGTTAACATCTAAATAAACTAACTGCATTTAGGGCTGACCTACATATAAAGTGTTAAACAAACAAAAGCCACCCAAGTAAGAAAAAGATTTAAGAAAACAGCATGAGGAAGGGACACAATGATTTACTATACTACATTTAAACTATTATATTTAAATTTGTCTTTTAAAATAGATTTCAGCTATTTGTATGAGGGTTTTAATCGTTTTTACCATGTTTAACTTATTGTTTGTATTATGTAAGTTAAAATATCATTAAAAAACCTGTTACTCTTATATATTTGTTCCACTTCCTTTGAGGGAAGGGTAGGATCCAAAATAGAACACAATAATGATAGTTCTCATCTGAATTGTAAAGTCCTTTAGTAAAACACAATGTTTTAGTGGAAGAAGTCAAGAAACAAAAACAATCCTTAATGGAATGCACCCAGAATTGCTTAACAGTACTGCTCAGTTGTATCATACAGTTCAAAGATCCAAACTGTATTTCAGAAAGAACAGAGGACCACATATCTCACTTTTGAACAGACTTCACCACATATTGATTATCTCAATAAAAAGATCTAAGAACAATTAAATAGCCAACACGGATAAATTTAAGAACAGTTCAAAACATCCAGGCTTCCTGCCATTCTGAAGAACAAATATACCTAGACTCACTGTCTAATATAGAGTAAACTTTGTGGATTCATAATATCTGTGCAATTAATATTTCATTGGTGATAAATTTAATTACTCCCACAGAAACAATGTCGTTGAACATATACTTACCAGAGGGTGGCCACAGTCATGCCTAACACTATCAGACAAATGGGGTCAAGCTGCCATTTCAGATTTAATCACACTAGGTTTCCTCAACTCTTAGATGCAGTTTAAACAGCATCTCAGGATGCTGTTTAACTCACTTTTTTCTAGCCAAGGAAGAACAGTCTGAATGCAAAAAAACCCTAGCAAATCTGAATTAGAGAGGCATGCTTGCCTAAGCATCTCTTTCTTAACAGGGAGATGGTTTCATCCCTAGCTCTAGCAGCACTTGCAAACCCTTTCAGTAATTTTTCAGTAAAGGAATCTGATGCATCACACTTTCAAGATCCAGAGAAGGCACTGAAGACATTGCGTTCTTCCTAATGTCAGCTAAAGAAGGGGATATACAAAAATGTAGAAGAGGTAGCACTTAAAATCTGCCACTCCAGCACTGATTTTGAATACAGAATAATACTTACAGTCTCTAAAGCGCATGGCAGAGCTCGGTAAGTGTAAGACAAGGTCTGACCAGGCCCAATCCACAGGCCTAACACAACTGTCATACATTATGGAGATCAGGAGACCTGCTGTTGCACCTGCCTTTCGACAGGTGCAGTCAAATCCTATTTTGCCTACCTGTTTTTTCTACATGACTTCAGCTTCAACTGCCTGGAGAGCGTCTCTTGCTCTGGCTTTCCTCTAGATTCCACGTTCTACTTGCCTTGAGGCTTGCAGTGGGGAGTGGTAAGTATCCCTTTGCTTTGTTGCAATCTTGCATGGACACAACCACGAAAAGCAAAATTTGAGTAGCTCTACTAATAAAAAAATAATCTCTGGACCAATAAATTTAAAATTCCACCAAAGCTCTCCATTCACACTGTTCTCATATCAAGGGCTTTATGTAAAAATGCAGCCTTCTTCCACAGAAGAGTAGGTCACATAGCTAATATGAACGGATTAAGATCCTAAAATATTTAACAGTGAAGTCAGCAATTTAAAATTCCGTTCTGGAATAGGAACCAAGTCAGAATCACTGATTTTCCTCAGAGACTGATTATAACAAAGCAACATTCTGAAAGCATTTTCAGTTGAACAAGAAATTGCTCTCTCAGATAGTTTCCCATTTCTACTTCATTACAACCAAACCTTGAATTTGTTTCACAGTAGCTATCCACTTCTTACAGCTTTTTAGATAAGAGGGAAAAAAGCTGAGAAGGAAGAAGGACTACTTGGCTTGCATCTAGTCAAACAACTTTAGCAGAGTTCCATAACCGTTTTGAATAAGGAAGGAGGAAATATTTTATTAACGGTACTCACAGTGCTGCCTGCCTAAGATCAGGTTAACTACAGCAATCTAATCCTTCAGCATGAGAGGATTTTACCCTGAGAAAAATCCTCTTTAACTCTCCTACCTCTATAAATGGCTCCAATATACTCACCCAACAAGGAGCTTCCACCTCCTAACCATGTGTCTGTTTGCCACCACATCAGTGGCTCCACATTTTTCTTTGCCTCTTCTCTCATTGTTACCTCTTTAGATTCACCCAAAGTATTTTTACTGTGATTAAAAAATTCTGCAGGTTCATCCACTTTTGTATTTACCTGCCAGCCTTCTGGGCAGAGGGCTAAAAGAGGTTCATAATTCATGATTTAATTAAAGCTATTCCCTGGACCTTTTATCTTCTTGAGTGTGGTGATGTGGCTGGATTTTGAAAGTGAGAGACAAAACAAGGTTCAGTTTCAGACTCTGCCACCTGAATTGTTATGTCATTTTAAGTCTTAATTATCAACCAGATGTGTTTCCTTCAGGACAGTTGTGAGGCTTTACTTGTATTGCAAGCCCTGCAAGGATAGAAGGCTGTACTCTATACAAAGTATAGCCCCCAGGCCACACACAACTTCTCATGGTCTAAAGGATAACCCTAACCTCTATATGAAAACAAAATTCAGTACTTAGCTTCCAGTGCAACACTCTCAAGGAAGGTAGATGCTATGATTTAATTGTTTTCAATACATCAGTTCCACATATTTTCCCCAAACAACTGTGTCAACAGATGATATTTAAAAGATCATCATATC
This sequence comes from Apaloderma vittatum, assembly GCF_000703405.1. Classification (NCBI taxonomy): domain Eukaryota; kingdom Metazoa; phylum Chordata; class Aves; order Trogoniformes; family Trogonidae; genus Apaloderma; species Apaloderma vittatum. Next base: position 15,809 of record NW_009706468.1, on the reverse strand, counting down.
GTTGAAATATTGTCACAACAGGACAGAAAATGTTTCCTTCTCCCCCAAACTATTTGTTTTGCCATCATGCGAAGGGGATAGAAAATATCCTGAACAAATAAAGGTTAAAATAATAGAGAAGAAATTAAAGCTTTGGAGGTCCAGCCTCCTCTTACATTGCTCTTCAGCAATGGAATATGCAGAATATCACCTGATTCACCAATGAAGCAAAATACTGTGTTTTCCAACCATTTCTGTTTATTTCAATCACACTGAACCATCTTATGGTCTAACAGCCTCATCATTCATGCTACACAACATGCATAACATACACACAATCTAAGAACTTTATAAAGTCAGTGAGTTCAAGCTCCCTAAAACTAGGCAATAGCAGAAATAATTTTTCCCTCTGGTGTGTATGCACTATGATACAGCTGTGAGCTACAAGATTCAATGTACTCTCCACAGAACTCGGCCTCATTTAATACATAGGATGGATGGCATTCATTGAAAAAGCAACCAGTCAATAGCTTGTTTTCTGCTAGTTGTTCAACGTTTGGCCTGGCGTCTTATATACTGTACACCATACACAACACTGCTCTAAAACTAGAGTTCTTAATTTTCTCATAAGCCTACTTTTTATGTTCATTTGTATCCAAATGCTTAAAAAAACATGAATATATTTATTTTTACAGTACCTTAATCAGATATGCATACGCCGAATTTAAAAAGCAACAGCTGAGGAACGTGGAGGCTAAAAACCAAGAATCGAACTTGTACAGAAGCTTTCTTAATTACATGGTTTATCTTCTAAGATGGTGATTTGTCAGCTCTTTATGAAAACAGTTACCCAGGAATGACTTCTTAATTTTAAGATGTTTGCTGTTTCCTGACTGCCAAAAGCTATAGAAAAGCTAGCTGTCAGATAAGAAAGACATTCAGCTACAAAGGAAGAGATCTCTTACAGACCTCAAACTGGCAGGACAGCAACAGTGGCTGGTGACCAAAAACCCCAAGCAACCAGTCATCAAGCAGTTCAGCCTTCACCACTCATTGTCATACATACAGATGAGTAGCTGCACACATTGTGTACGAATGTGAGAGAACCTCAAATGATTCATTCTGATGCAGAAAAGAAGGAGTTTCTGAAATCCGTGAAGTTATACTCCCTTCAAAGGACAGAGGAAATGTTTCTCCTGTTTTTCTTTGATTCAGGCAGCATCATCTTTGAGATAATCCCATCTTTGAGGGCCACAATTTCAAGTGAATTATTTCAGGAAAGGCCATAGGATCATAACTCCCGTATCTCAGCTCCAGTCTCAGCCCAGCCAATTCCAGGGGAAAATCCTGTTTACTCATAGGTCCAGTAGGAATGTAGCTCTGAAGTGCTGGAGTGTCTCCATGGAGCATGTGCAAAACATGTTTTTGCTGAGGTGAGTCTCCATTCTCATGAGAGGATATCTAGATCTGAGCTTCAGGAAGCTCCTATTGAACCATCAGTGCTTCATAGACACAAGGTGGAAGAGACTCATGAGCATCATCAAGTCCAATTCCCTATTCCTCTTCAGACTATTTAAAATTAAACCATATGACTAAGAGCATCGTCCAAATGCTCCTTGAATTCTGTCTTGGTGCTGTGATAACCACCCTGGGGAGACTGTTCCAGTGACTGACCACCCTTTCAGTGAAGAATATTTTCCTGATGCAGCTTCATTCCATTTCCTTGCATCCTGTCGGAGGTCACCAGAGAAAGGAGATGAGCACCTCGCTCTCTGTTTCCTTCCATGAGGAAGCTGTAGACTGTGATGCAGTCACCCTCAGCCTTCTGTTCTCCAAGTTAAACAAGTCAAGTCACCTCAGCTGCCCCTCATAAGTCTTGTCCTCGTCACCATCCTCTGCATACACTGTAACAGTTTCATGTCCTTCTTATACTGAAGTGCCCAAACTGGCGCACAGTACTAAAGGTGGGGCCTCAGAAGTGCAGTGTTTGCTCCAAAAGACTATGCTAAAAAGTTAACACTTCCTCATCCCTAGATTTGTGTTAATACATCTGATGATTTGAGTGGCTTGTAGTACATCATAGTCCCCACAAAGAAAGTCAAGATATGGTGAACTGCAGTGTGGGGCCATGCGTGTCTTGAATGGCTTTGACTTAGAAAAAAATGCCAGTGGAGAAAACTGAAATCATAAATTACTGAATTGCATTCCAGATTTCCTTTGGAAGCCCCTGTAGGCTGCCATAAACAATGTGTCATGCACAGTTGCTAACATAACAGGAATATGAATGTATGCTCAGAGGCAAACCATAGCAAATGTGAAGAGCTTGATTATACAGTAATATACAATTTAGTTTTAGTCATGGCTTAACGCTGGACCACATGAAGTGCTGTCTTCAAACCTTAATTCTGGAAGTAGCTGAAATATTTCAATTTAAATGTTTCATAAACATTTATTGAGTGGGATATAATCAGTTTTCATTAAAAAAATCAGTCCAAATTATTTCAATTTTATAGAGCTATCATCAGCTGAAATTGGAGTCATATGATAGTGGCCCGTAACACTGACTTTATACATATTCATTAACATAAAGTGTATGTGTGCAAACCTAAGAGAGATGTCACATCCTCCACTAATTCAAACATTTCAAAGCATTAAATTAAATATCACTGTAAGTTAATATTGCTATATTGATAGAGGACTATAAAATAGATAATTCAGTTTGGATGATAAAAAATAAATTGCTCAAGAATTTAGTGTTGGACTTGTCAGCACACTTTAAAGGGGAAATTAATATTGTTACTGCTATTACATAATTTAAATGGAGACCATCTCATTTGGGTGTTATGGAACAGATTTACATGCTCTTTACTTGAAGGATACCTCACTTGCACAGAAAAGGCTATGAGGTGAACAATACTCGGGACACAGGTGAAGGCATCCAGGGGTCCAGTGGGTCACACGGTGCACATCTCCCACTTGCTCTGGTGGGCGCTGCATAAGGAAAGCTGCTGCATTTGCTTGAGACTGCTCACTCTACAGAACCCAGCCTCACCAGACGGTAAGTGCTGTGGCCTTGGCCAAGCAGCTGCATGTGCTTTTTCACAGAAAGGCTGCTAGTCCCCGAGGCTTCAAGGCACATGCTCTCAGCCTTCCGGGCTGCCTGAATGCTCCGCTGGGTGTGGGCAACTATGCAGCCTGACGAAGGATGAAAGCTGCTTGTCTTTTCTTTCCTGCCTTCCCCCCCCCCCCCGAAACACATAACACATTTGTTCAGGGATTCATTAGCAAAGCATTCTTTAACGTTAATCTAGGGAGAAAATCCTGCAGTGGTTCCTTAAGCTATTTCTCTGTTAACACTGAGAGTAACCAGTCTGCAAGGTGGAGATTGCAAAAGCTTTGTCCTTTCTACTTTGCAAAGCAGTGTAACTCATTAGCAACCCCTTGCTAACTGAATTTGATTTAGTGTCAACACTGTCACGGTCACACAGAAGCACACCAATAAAATTTCAGTCCTGCTTGCTGTGATCATTAAGTCCAGTTGTCTAACAACAGGAGCTTTGCCTTTGTGGTGAAGGTTGTCAGATCAGACTCACGGGGGCTCTGCATTTCAGTTGCTACATGAAATAAATAAAAGTGCCAAAGCTGCCATCTAAAATATAAGATTAATGGAGAAATTCATTAGCTCAAACGACATGCATAAATGCTGCTGCTGGCTTTTTTCTGGGTTTCTGATCTCAGTTATCCTCTTCAAAACACAAAACCCCATAGACCAATAGAGATTGGAAAGAATGAGTGTGCTAGGAAAATCACTGGATTTTTTTTTCAATATAAATTACCTTTCAAATAAACAGCATAAAAATATGGAAGGAAAAGGTGGATGCGAAGTATGTCACTGATAACTACGGATTTTTATATACCAAGCTGCTGGTAGAGTTAGGTTATTAGATTTATTTCTTTTTGGGGTCTTTGAACAAATCAAGAAGATAATAAAGAACAAAAGCTTGTTTAAAATACTCTGAGCTGCGGGCTTTTTGGTAAATATTATTGCTACTACTCGTAAGAAAACAAAATTAAAGAAAACATATACCTTCAGAACAAGTATAATTTTAGTTTCTGAGCATTAATGAAACAAGATGGAAAATCTTCAAAGGCTGAAGATGCTATCCACAATGGTAAAGAATCACTCACTAGGTTGACTGTCCAATCTGATTTTCTTCTTTGGCCCATCACCAGACTAAGGAGACACACTCTTCCTTTACCAGTGAGTATTTAATTACTTACACAAAGACGAGATTCTTCTCTCTCCTGAGGAGGAAGTTCATAAATCTCTGTTGTTCATGATACCCCACAGTATATTTTCATTTTAATGTTTTACACATAGGCACAGAGAGGCACAAGCCTTCCTCTCACCAAAGTGTGTGTTGGGTTACTTTACCTCAGCCCAGACCATGGGAAACTGCCATAAATACTGGAATACTGGATAACTGGGAAGCAGTAGTGCCACAGGGGCGTCATTAAATATCTTTTCTTACCTGAAAACTAAAAGACCCCAAACTATCAACCAAACAAAAAATAATCAGAAAACCTCCAAAGGAAATAATGAGATCTGATGATCGATAGTTATCCAGTGACCACTTTCAGTTCATCCTTTGTCATTTTCCACAGCTAAGCTCCCATAGTAATTCAGTCATTAATTCGCAAGTATGTATTGTGAAGTCTGTATTACAGAATTTCACCCCATTTCTATTCCTGTCCTTATGGCCATCTGTAGTTTTACTTATACTAGATTCCAAACCTTTTCGAGATTAATAAGGCCTTCCAATTTTGTGATGTCAGTACATCCCTAACAATCGTGCCACGGTCATTAATGGAAATGTTAAATAAGCACAAAAAATGATGCCTGAGGAGCTCCACTAGAAAAAAATTATCCTGTTCAGTCCATTACTATATAACCCTACCAGCAATAAATCATCTACTTTCTCTTACGTCGAATCCAAAAATCCTGAGATGAAAAAAAGAAAACTTCACATTCCAAATTAACCCAGCTTTTCAACTCATAATTGTCTGTTTATTCTCTTCTTGTGTCTGGAATTTTACTAATCAAAAAATTAAATAAATTCTATCTTAGGGAAATGTTTATATCACAAGTGTACCTTTTCAAGGGTTATAGAGAGTTATTCATGAAGACCTCAAGGCAAATCAGGTACGACAGGCTGCACTCTACCATGTATCTGTGTGTACCTGTACACACCTCTTTGACAGGAGCTCTCAGAAAACTCTAACCCAGCACTGTCCTATGCAGTCTGGACATACCCTAAGTATCTCCATGCTATGCAGAGGCAACTGGCTGATCACATACACTGCAGGCACAAAATTCTGGGGAATTTCCTTTCTAAAATCACACTGTTCATTGGTGTCACACACTAATTTAGAATTATATATCATTTCCTCTGACAAATTACGGTCTTACATTTTCAAAAGCTTTGATCATAAGAACATTCAAAACTGCATGGCATAGGTGTGTTGAAAAATTCTGATGGCTGGCCCAACATAGTATATACACCATCTTGCAGAAAAGTAAAGCAGAATCTGGGAGAACTGCAAGCTTTTCTGTCTTGCAACTCAAAATCGATGAGGTTAGCCCACACTGGGGTTTTTTTGGTGTGTTTTTTTATTATTTGCTGATGTCAAAATGTTATCGTGTATCCTATTTCCTGCAAGAAAGAAACAAATCCTAGGAACTCGCTAGTTGTCTTCTTCAGCCCAAGACATCTGCTCTGATGATCTTGAAGTCTGTCTCTTCCAGATGGGCTTTGAGTTGAACAAAGGGTACAATGACTGTTGAACTGTTGGCTGCCTGGTCCAGCAGATTCGGAATTTCTTCCCTGCCAGGCTGGAAATGATTCACCTTTGATAAGTGCAATACTGTGCTGCTTACAGATTGTTTTCACCCAGATTGTCCATTTATCTCCTCCTTTCATGAAGGCTACAGATCTTTACTCTGGGTCTATGAGTATGTCCTTCCCTATCAGGGTCTCATGGCAAATTGCTGCCTCCTCTCCAGGATTGAGATTAACCAACAGTTCTCTCCTTGTTCCTTTTTCCCTATGATCAACCCTGAGTCCACAAAAGCACGCCCTTACTACCAAAGGTCAGAATAATGGGATTGATCCCTTGCTGTCCTAGCCTGTGCTCACAGGCACTTAAGATACTTCTGAATTTTTTAGTCTTTTCCTTATCAAAATCTCTGGGTGGGAGAAGAACTCAGAAACCTGTTTAAACATTTGCTCCCCAAATTGTGTGTGGGCTGTTGCCTCACTTCATTCTGCCACTGTCTAGACTATTCTGTGAAGAATTCTAGTCCTTATGTAAAAGAAACAGACCAGACGACATCTCAGTTGTCTAGTAAGTATTTTTAAACTCTGCAACTTCGTGTCATTCCAGTTAGCAACAACCAAATGAAGTATAAAAAGATGTCCATTTTTAAGCTGCTGAAATCCAACCACTTATATAAGACATGACTAATTACAAGGAGGAAATCAAACTTCCACAATACAATCTTGCTGGTTGAAGTTCTAGACCACTCTCACCATTATCTGGCCAGAGGACCTAATTCCCAATTGCTTGATTCTGTTGGTGATGCAGACATACAAAGAGGTAGGTTAAAACCCAAAAAGTAACTTTAGGAAACAAGGCTGCTCTATACCTTTATTTTGGTCTGATGTTTCTAAATTTTCTAAATTTAACAATAGGAATATCTTTACATTAGAGAATTACAGCTGATTATATGGCACTATATTTTTTAAGTAGAAAGTACTTGATATTGCATTTACTAATGAAAATTGTACACTGAATGTTTCCATTAGAAAAAGGCTTCTAAACCAGTGTGAGGGAAAACAAATTCCCTTTTCTTCTGTTCTTTCTAACCACGTATACATTGGTATTCTCTAAAGGGCCAGAAAAGATAGATAGAAAGCTAAGTTTTCACCACTTTCAGAAGAATGAAGATGATGAAAAGACTCTAATGAAACTATTTAATACATCTCTCTAGGTCTGAAAGATTTAGCATTACATAGTCACTGCACTAGAACAGCAGAAAACTAGTAAGTAAGAAGATAAGGCATTTACACAGCCATTTTTTTGTTATAGATTCAGTAAGACTCCAGTGTTTCAACATGTCTGAAAAAATCACAAGACAAAATCAGAAGTCCAATTCCTCACAAGGTAATGCTCCTTAAAACTGTAAGGGATGTTTCTATGATAATTACTATAAAAACATATGCGATTTCCATAAATAAAACAGTTCTTAACAAAGAGTATGTAGTTTCAGGGCTGTGAAATATTGGTGGTCGTCACATTAATATTCAAGAAAGCGTTACTGAATAGTACTATATAGTCAATATATCATACAAGTAATTAAAGACGTAATTTTGTATCCAAAGCTAAGGATCAAAAAGCACCATGGAAGACACTTCGGTTTGGAGTTACCTAATAGTGCAGAAATATCAAGAGAACTGCAACATGAAGTTTTACATGGTTGCATTCAAGCTGCGTATTTTTAATTGCCATTCTTCAAATTTTGCATGTCAAGAAATTTGGCATTGAATTATCATAGAATCATAGAATGTCCCAGGCTGGAAGGGACCTTAGAAATCATTTAATCCAGCCTCCCTGTCATGGGCAGGGACGCCACCATAACGAACTTCATATTAAATATATTCCTGTTCATAATACAGTTCACAAGTAGCTACCATTTCGGTCCAGTATGACAAACTCTTCACACGGCTAAAAGCTGTGATGTATAGCCTGTGAGATTTGAAAGAAGGATGTAGTGACAAAAGCCTGAAATCACAGATTGAATTAGAGGAATGCCTGCTCAGATTGAAAAATTTCCCAAAACGTAAATAAAAACATATGGCTTCATCTCTCTAGATTTGGCAAAGCCTCCTACAAATGTATCTCTTCTAAAGATGGGAATAAAAAACCAAAAACACGTACAAAATTTTTAAACTGTCAATTGAACTGACAGCTTAAGTCACTGAAGAATCTGATCTGAACTACACTTGGCCAGCTACCTAGCTTCATCTACTGCAATCCATTGACCGCAAAGGATTGCTGCAGTTGTTTCAGACAGAGTAGGAAGATGTTTTCCTCCCTGTGATTTTTTTTTTTTTTTTGGTATTTCACTCATTTTCTCATTCTGTAACAGGAAATTCAAGGACTTGATAAAAGTATTTTATGAAAAATATGTCAGGGAGATATATCAGCCTTAGCATAGCTCAGGACTTAGTTATTTGTATGAATGTACCAAAATCTAATTCTCTATCCTGCTTCTTCCAATTTAAGATAAAATGTATGCCTCCTCACTATCCACACTTTGGTTATTCTGTCCCACTTAGGGTTAGCCTATCTTGAACAAATTGTTCCACAACCCATCTGGCTGGTTTAGCCTCTATCAAAGACTGTGTTTGTAGCAGAAAAAGGTTTTGCTAGTTCTCCTTCCCGCTACTGTGCTTTTGGTTTTGATTCAATTATTCTACCCTGGTGAATGCAGCATACTTTTTTCCACGGAAAGTTTTGATTCTGAATATCAAACATTTTCAAATTAAATAAGAAATTTTAAAAAATCAAATGACATTTTTTATTTACGCAAAATTTTAGAAATTTCAGTCAAACTGAAATCAATTATTTTTTTCAAAATGATAGAGATGTCAAACTTATCTCACTCATATCAGCACTGGTGCAGAAAAACTCCCCATTCTATTTCATTGAAATACTACTCATTTCACCGTGTCATGTCTCAGATGTGATTTTACAATATAACAAAATTGAGGACCTACAGCTGCAATAAATAATCCAAAAGAACCTCAGGCAAAGGTTCTTTGTTTTTCCCCTCAGATTTTAAAGTTATCCTTTCTACTTGAGTTTAATGGCACTTTAATAGTAACACTTAATAGTGCTACAACTGTATTTGCCCACTGAGAAAACAGGATTGGCTCTCAATTTAGTGTTTGTTCGCACAGTGTCTAATCACTCAGGGTGCTGCCTGAGTCCCTCAAGTTACCAGTTATTTATACTATTGAAGACTAGGTTTTCTGTTTTCCATTTACTCCAGTTTCTTGCTATAAACACTAAGGAGCTATTTTGGTGACCAGAACTCAGTTGTGGTGGGTCCCAGTGTAATTCCATCAGTGATTCTAACACTCTTTCCTTGGGCACTCTCAGAGTTTGGAGACAAGCCCTGGCATATCCAGCTACTTAATTAATAATACATCACAGTTATTTCAGAAAATGTCTCTGATTTCTTTAGGCGATAGTATTTCTGTTAATTCTGTAATAAAGTAATATGCCGTACAGTCCTTAGAAAAAGGGTAGGTCATTCATGTTCTGGACAACCTCTTTTATTTTAATATTGTAACAATACAATTCACTCCATACGTCTCCATTGATATTTTAAGCAAGGAAAACTGTGGGGCAAACATTCCTTTTATTTTTCAATTTATGAGGGAGAAAGATCAAGTTCTAATTATAAAATTACAATGGTAATGCTCAGACAGAATTATTTTTTACAGATTGGGAACAATTATAATGTTGTATCAAATAGAATGGAATGCATCCATATTAAGGTACTGACTGACATTGCGAATCTATTGCTATTAGCCAAACGATGTCACCTGTATTTACACCATCTGAAGATGAAGTTTGCAAAACAATGTGTTAGAAACTAAGCTAGATATAATTTATTTATTTCTAGGCTAATTCAATGGGGCCAGTTCATTACTAAGTTACAAGGCTAACCTGGCCTAATGTTTCTGTCTTTCCACCTCAAAATGCAAGGAAATTCACTCTTGTTGACTTTGCATGGTGGAAAATACTTTTTCTTTGTTGGTTTTGTAGCCTCTCTAAACTGAAATTGTAGGATGTTCTTTTTCTCCAGTCTGTAGCACCCAGAGATCTCCAAGAAGCTTGCAACTATTGTCACATGAAACATATACCAACCATTTAATCTACAAAGTGGGAAGTGAATTTAGATGTGCTTCTGTCAAAGCACTGACACTAGTAACTGTGGCATGGAAAAACAAAACTTTGGCTGCTGTAAAACTTCAGCTGAACATAATTATTGCTGTGCTGCTTCTACCTCACTTTATATTCCATTTATGAAACTGTTTCCAAGTGAAAACTAGACAAGTTATTTTCCCTAATTGCCCTTGCAGAAGGCTAAAGACATAGAAGGAAAGGCCATCTAATATTGAGTAGCTTGATAAATGTCCAATGGAGTTCTCATAACATCATTTCCTACAGTAGCATAAATATGTTACCTCCATACAGAAGTATGCAGGAGCCAGGGATGTCATCTGACTTACTTGTAGTGTAAATGCTTATAAAACATTATCAATCTTTACAGTAATTTGTGTCTCTGACTGTAACAGAATAAATAATCAAAACCAGGCTAAATGTATCTGAACAGTGGCCAAATCCACGGCAGCATATGAGAAAGCAAAACATCACCCGGGGTCTCTGCAGATAAACCTTAGTTCCACAAAAAGCAGGTTTTGCAGTCAGGTTCCCTACCAGTGACAATTTCTTGAGACTAATTAATACATTTCAAGTTACAAGTGCACTATTGGCAGGAAAAAACAGGAACATTTTTCCTAAAGGTCTTTTGTTTAATACTTCTTGTGCTTGCATTGCAACATTTAAAGATTATGGCAATTTAAGAAGCAAATAATTTTCATATGTAAAACAATGCAAATCTATGTGTTTACATTTAAGTTATATATATATATGTATGTATGTATGTATATACGCATACTCTTACACATGTGCATTCATTAGTGTCCAACTGCAAGAGATGTGAATCACTGCAGTGGATAAGAGGAGCAAGGTGCTGGTCTTTGCCTTCTCATGTATACACTGTACCTATTGTAAACATTCCCTACAACTGCAGTACCTTCCTATATGTGTCTGTGACAGTGAGGCTTGTCCTCACCTGAGCTGCACTTCTGTACGCACCTGACCACAGGCATGTGACCTGCAAAACCCATGCCAAACAAAGTTCCAGACACCAGATTCATAGCAGTTGTACATTAATACTACACTGACTTTAACGGAGCTACTAGCTTACTGCAATTGAGCATCTGGCCAAGTTTATTTTTATGATTTCACATTTAAGAATTATAAGATTAAAAATGTAATTTACCAATTTTGTTGGTTTTTTTTTTAACTTTTGTAGAAGGTATTGCCAAAAGCTGTTGTAACTTGTTAGATTAGTTACTTGTGAACTCCACTTTATAGTCAGGTCAAAAAAATCACAAACGAGCCTTTGGTTTTGCCAAGACATGAGCAGTGAGTTTAAAATACTGTAGCTGTGCCATTGAACCAACCGAATTTATAATCACCCTTTACAAACATTTGTTAGCTTGATATTCACAGGCTAAATTATTTATCATACAGTACCATTTTCACAGCTTATCAGCTGTACATGGACAATTTTTCTAAATGGCTTTGATGGTCATCTAACCTTACCCTTCAAACATCCACTTTAAAGCATCTTTGCAGAGTTCAGCATGTGATGGTGACAGCTTGCATGTATAAACAGGAGATAATCATGTAGCATTTGGATTTTTACTGAATTTTTCAGTTATGAATATACAATGTTGAGACTAATGAATTTCATCGTTTATATTCACAGCATGAATTCCAGAACATTAGAGGCTAAGAAATGGTTGCAATATATTTATTTTTTGATTAAAGTCAGAGATATTTCTAGTTTGTATTTTAAAAGTCCTGATACTTTAAATGGCAGAACACTTCTAATTTACTTGATTTTTTTTATCATGAACAGAAGATGGAAAGCTACAGGTGACTTATTATGAAAAAATATCTATTATGTTCTAATTGGTTCTTCTAGGTAGAAGAAGTGATAGTTCTGTTTATACCCACATTCATGCTGTCACCTTCTTGTATCACTAGGTAAAACAGAAAATATTATCATATCATCATCATCATCACTACATTGACTTTCATTTCTGGAAAATTAATGTAAATAAATGCTGCAGCCAAACACAGAAATGAAGCCGTTGTAACCTGATTCACTTATCTTTCCAAAAGTGCTGTCCAGTGAATGATACTTAATTTTGTATTCTACTATGTCATACATATTCAATATCATAACTGCAGGCTGAATTTTGATACATGTTTCTGGGTGTAGACACAGGAAGACAAAGGAGGCTATTGACATAAATAAAAAAAGTTCACCACATTTTGCTACTGAAACATGTCATATTCCAATTTACCACGAACAGTGTAGATATAGAAACTTAGATTAGCCAAAACAAAGATCACTTGTTCAAAAACTTTCAAAAGCATTTTACTAACAGACACCTAATCAGGTATCCTCTATAACAGACTGGCCAAAAAGTTTTGTTTCCTGGCACTATCAATACAAAATAAATACAGATACGGATACAAAATACACTCTTATTCTGCAAGAACTACCAATGACCTGCAGTTCCTCAGCGTTCAGGATATTTTAAGAAGCAGTCAGACTGTTAGATGACCCAACCTGAATGGAAGAAAGTAAAAAAACCCAGCTCACTGAACACATCAGATTTAAGCAGGAGGAAGAACTGGTGGCTGATAGTAATCTAGCAACCTTACCCACAACAACAGACATTAAGAAAAGCAAAAAGCATATCATTACACTTTTGAGGCCTGTTGTACATGCCATCTTCTTAATTTGTACATTCCATAAATGGGAAAAATTGTTCCCGAAAATATATCTGTGCATAGAGCAGCTAAGGGTCCAAAGCCTATCACTGAATGAAACATTTTGCCTGAATGTCTTTTATTCTCACACCAGAAGGTAACATAAATTTCTGCATTCCTGTGAGCAAGAGTGATTTGGGCAGTATATAAAATCATGCATATACTCCACTGTGCATGATTTAGCAATAACTTTCAGGTTTAAGGAGTTCAGACCTTTTAGTTAAAACTAGTGACTCGAAATAGCAGGTATCAGCTACGGTTTGGTTTCAGACCCAGTTTTGACAATGTTACATTCTGTACTCCTAGGAAATCCACAGAAGACTTGAAGCCTTCCAGTGATCTGCAGATGCAGCTTTGAAATTACATAGCATTTTTGCCTGCCCCTTTTTATTTTTTTTTTGTGTTGCCACAAACTTCTTTGTTCCTTGATCAAAAAAATCTGGGAGAGTTTAACAGTTCAGATAAGTATAAAACTGTGTAAATTTATATCAAAGCCTCTTTCTACCATGGCACTCCTTTAAAAAACTTTTTCCTAACCTTCTAACCAATTAAGTTTGATGAATTTTATGTTGTCTCTAAACGCTTCTGGGATTACACATTTTGATCCCAATCATATGACAAGCATTTGGTTACACAATGAAAGTAGTAGAAATTATAAACCTACAGAAAGGTTTAATAGCTTAAAATTATCAAAGACTCTATTAAAAGGTTTTGGAGGATTAGAAACAAGGTAGTGGGCAGAAGTTAAATTCTGTTCTAGGCCTCTTGGGCAACATTATATTCAATATTGTGATGCAAACATTGCACTGCTTTGTGGTGCTTTCCATCAGAGTTGCATCTTTTCTATTACTTTATGGGGATATTGTTTGGTCAAGTTATAGTGGAACATCAAGTTCACCGAGTGAAGAAAACTCACCATCAAGCTTGTAAATTAAAAGTTTCATGTCATTTAAAGTCTTATTCGGAGATGTATTTAGAGTTAACATGAGTTAACATTAGTAACATAAATATCTAGCAAACAACATAGATCACATTTTTACAATTTTTGTGTGGAAAATTTACTACAATCATCCCATTATGAGTGTAATTGCTCTCTTTTATATGAAGCCCATATAAATAATAAGATGAGTAGGCAGGGAAGAGCTCAGTGTTTTTATGGCTTCAAGCACTGCACAGTGAGTACCAGAAATTTCACTTGAGATGATTACATAAAGAAATGAACCCTAAAATATGGTAAGAATTTGAACATCTCCCAAATGCCACATTCTAGAGTAAATTTTCATTTATGCTTGTGCAAACTTTTCTCAATAATTTACAAAATAGTTCATATTTTATCCTATTGACTGAACATTGATTTTAACCATCCTATAATTTGTTTTCCTGTTTTCACAGACCCTCCCCCACTAATTACAGCTCTCTCATAATTTTTTTTGTTTATATTTATTTATAATACAAAGAAAACCCCAAACCTTTTCCTTGTATAGGAATATATAAGTATAACCCAAATATACCCCCCTGCACTTTCACATCTTTGTAGCATAATTAATAAATGGCCAAGAAAAACCTTTTTAGTTCCCTCTTCATTCACTGTAGTTTCATCACATCCATTTTCATTTTCATTTTCTGCGTATTTGAGCATCTTGATTAGGGTACTAATGGGTTGGTCACTATGCCTCCTTGGATGCTATATACTTTTCAACCATGTGAGGGCTTTTATTTTTTTAATTGTGCAAAAGAAGAAAAGTTGGGGTTTTTTTAATGCATATTCCTTTTTAAATCTAAACTGAGCTAACAGTTGAGTTCAACTGTTAGCTTTTCTGGACTGCATGTTTATCCCAGCTCTCTGCAGAACAATAGATTGGTCTGTGCATGTTGGATCTTATGGAACAGTAGCAACAACAGCAGTTTCTTAACTGTGTGTACTTACAATTTGTTGTGATACCTAACGTAAGGAGGCACAAATGTTTCATTAGCAAGTTAGGTCTTACCATTCTGCAGAGATCTGGAAAACCTACTCTGTGCTTCCAGGGAGACGGTAGCATTAAGAATGATAAAAGCCTTGCCGCAATGTTTTCAAATTAATCTATATGAAGCTTCTTTTAACAGCTCAGAAATTCAGTGCAAAATGGGTTAATTCCATGGTTTGGATCTTCAAATATGCTTTATTCAGAAATCTAGATCGAAATGACATACAGGCAGAAGATAGTTGACATGTAGTAGCAATACAATACATGATTTTAGTGGAGTCTAGTTAAATCTTGGCAATACAAATACAATAACTGACAGGACTTTAAGGCTTAAATATATATTTTTAAGAAGTGTCTAAATTGTGTGTTCAGCAGTGTTGGCTTCATGTATGTCTTCTATGGAAACTTCTGGTAAGCTTCAAAATACTAATTCCTTCTTTCTTTCTGACATACACAAGCTGCCATGTCAAACCTACATTCAGAAGCAGCTAAATACGGCATTATTAGAATCACACCAAATCACACAAGGTTAGCTCATTCGCTGTTTCTTTACTTCTAAAAAATAAGCCCAAGCCCTAGCTTGATTATATGGTCATATAAACAGTAAAAACTTTCAGCAATTGAAAAGAGTACTTATTAAGCAAAATACTTCCTTCCTGACTGCAGAGGCTTCCAGAGTTACACTTCCAGTTATTAGCTTCTGACATATAATTTTGTATGTGTTCAGGATTTTCACAGCAATCATGAAGTAAATAAAAATTTTAATCAGTCTCTATTCTTTGATTTTTTTTTGTTTGTTTTGGGTGAAGTTTGTCTAGTTTTGCTTAGGTTTTTGTTTTGTTTTGGTTTGGTTTTTTAATAATGAAATCTACCTTCTTTTTCATAGAATCATAGAATTGTCAGGGTTGGAAGGGACCTTAACGATCATCTAGTTCCAATCCCCCTGCCATGGGCAGGCACATCACCCACTAGACCAGGCTGCTCAGAGCCCCATCCAGCCTGGGCTTAAAAGCTTCCAAGGGTGGGGCTTCCACCACCTCTCTGGGCAACTTTCAGGACTAGTTAAGTTCATAGAATCATAGAATCATAGAACAA
>NW_009706467.1:1133-36218 GCF_000703405.1 Apaloderma vittatum | reverse complement strand
CTTTTGAGGTCCCTTCCAACCCCTAGCATTCAGTCATTCTGTGACTTTCTAACAGCTCAGTATGTGCAGCAATTACAGGGCTCAGACACAAATAGGTTCATGATAACAGTCTGCTTTTGCCTTATTTGCAGAAGTTTCTGATGGCCAATAAGTCTTTTCATCTGGCCTATTTTCAGTTTGATGTAAATTGTGCCTAAGCCAAACGCAGCCTGGAAATAATGAAATTGCCGTGGTGATCCAAATGTGCCAGCTCAGGCACCCTTCGGGTGTGAGAACAGTGGGTATCCCACAGACTCTAGAGAAGAGATGAAACTGAAGGCAAAGGAAGGATCAGCGTTATGTCATATTAAAATTAAGTACTAGTACCTAAGTAGTGATTGGATTTTGCCTTCTTTAACAAGCTCTTGTTGAATTCAGGATGTCTCCTATTTGACAGATGGTTGGATCTCGCACGCCGCGGAAGGAGTGAATTCCCATACACTTAAATACAAAATAACATACAAACCGAAATAACTTAGGGAAAGGTGATTTAGGTTTTCTCTTTTATTATATGCTTCAAAAGTGCTTCCTATGCATTGTTGTTGCCTGAGGAAAAAAGTATTGGTATTTTTGCAGACTGAGAAATAAAAATTGGAACAGGAAACGTTCACATTCCGTATGTCCTTTAGTCAAGGCAGGGAACCGTTTTTGTTTTGTTTCATTTCCCTGAGGTTTTCTTTCATTACTGGCCGCCAGTAAAAATTAGATTTTCCATAAGAGAAAGATTCTCTTTGGAGTTCTGAGTTGGTGTCCACTCAGGTATCAGTGGTGCTGTAGTATAGACTAAGATATATTTCTTTTTATATCTTTTTTTCATTACTTTGTTCTTACAATCAAGGTAAATTATTTAGTCAGAATGCCCTGGTTGAGCAGGATTCTGCAATGCAGATTTCTGTGCTTTTCATATATGTGAATTTCGTTATTTAAAAGTTACACGAACAGAGGAAATAATTCCAGTTTCTTAAATTTCCTTTCCTTGCATGTTTTATTAACAAAATTATTTTGTCCACCCTTTTCATGGCATAAATAAGGTCTGTGGAAAAAAAGGGAGACTGATACATGAATCAAAGGATGTGGCAGGTTGCTATGGATACTTGTTAATGGTGATTTTTCATTCTCATTAATCTTCAGGAACCTTCCAACTGAATCCTCAGCACTGAACTAATGTAAGATCGCCCACATGAATTACTAGCAATGATGAAATGAAATTAAAAAATAGAAAAGATTTCCCATGGGGGCTGTGAAGTCTTTCTCCTTCCAGAGACTCAAAAGCTCTCTGGGCACGGTCAATGGGGAATTTAGTCTGAACATCAGTCAAAATTCCCTGACAAGTTTGGGTACCAGGAAGAGAGATACAGGGATGCCGAAGTGTCACAAATTCTCTGATCAAGCAGCGAGTCCTGCATCAGCCTCCTGATCGTAATTCCCATCCCGCTGTGCTCCTGGGCTGAGATGAAAGGTTTGAACGGGACGTCCACAGGCTGGGCTGGATGCCGTCAGAGCTGCGCCGAGGATGCTGTGGCGTCCCTGGGGTCCCTGTGGCGTCCCTCGGGTCCCGGCGCAGCGCCCGTGCGGTTCCGCTCAGCTGCTGGTTTTCACGTATAACAAAAAAAAAAAAAGTTGAACAAAGTTCAACAACTTTATTCGTGCAGCCCAGACAGAGGAACGATTGACTTTATAGGTGAGCTTTTCAGAGGTGTTGGGCATTTCCATTTCCTGGAAGATCATGGGGCTGACGCAGAGCTTACCGATGCTGGTTGCAAAAGATCTTTTTTTAAATTTTGTCGCTCAATTCTAAGGTTTTCAGCCTTACCGTTTTTGAGGGAGAAGCGCCCCACTGCATTTAGTGATGAGCAGCCTATCCCTAGACGCTAGTAGCACATTTTTAACAGCAGGTTTCTCTCTTCTTACTATCAAGAGTTCTGAGCCATGAAATGTGTAACTGTGCATTTTCTAAGCTTTGTGCTTAAAGAGAACGTTTAAAACAAACCTGACCGTTGTGTTTGTCCATTCATAAATGAAGAAAACCTTTTTTTGAAATTTGTGTGTTTTGGGAAGACTGTTGTATTCAGGTGAAAGGGATAGCACAGGTATAGTTTAAGGAGTTTAAGGATCTTAGTCCATAAATTATATTCTAAGGATCTGCCTCTCTGTATGTACACGGTGGTTTAATGGTATTGATTTGTGTTGTTAAATTTGAATTTCTGGCTCTTGATGCTATTGAGAACAGATGTACGTATGGCTGTAGGTGAATCTGACAGGCTGGTGCCCTGGCTGCTTTATAACTTTCTAGTCCTGATGTGAAAAAATTATAGATCTTGCTCTGTGTGCTGTACAGACAGACGTTTTATCCATATTTTAGTCTTCATAATAGTAATTACATAATCTAACATGAGTTTTTTGATATTCCTGTCGCAGCCAGATATTGTTTCTAACAGAGAACCCGTTACTCTGTTTTTCTTCTGTCATTGTTTATGACTTTCAGACATCAGGTTAGGAATAGAACAGAAACTACCCAAACCATCCCAGAAAGGACCTGGGATAGCTCAGTGTCATTTTTTAAAAAATACGTACTGCGTGTAGGTGTCTGTGTCCAATTCTTTCAGCAGGTATTTTATTCATTGGGGCCACCTTTGAAATTCAGGAGTAATGACAATGGTTTTGACACATCACACTGTACTGTCAGCAGGTTGCCATGGAATACCCGTGTTTCGGAGAACTAGATGTTGAAAGGCAATTTCACCAAGCAAGGATAATGAATTTAACATTTTTCCCAAGATGTATATTCCACTACAATATCAAGAATTCCAAGGGAAGAAACAAATCTTCAGGATGCAGAAGACTCTCCAAGCGCTCAAATTGGCTTCCAATTATATTTTACGTCAATTTTGCATTTTTATTCTTTTTTAATTCCTGCCAAGAACAGATCTTGTTTGTCTTTGTCTGAAATTACTTGCTCGTTGTGAAGCCACTTGAGGATTAACTCTGTTTAGACCTATGGAATACACTTCATTAAAATATTTATTTTAATTTGAAGTGCCCTGTGTCTGCTCCAGGTAGATGAAGATAACAGAAAGACTTTCATTAATTCCTGTGGTATTTGGCTCAGACCTGTAGAAGCCAATGTAAAGAAAAGACTTGGATTTCTCCGTAGTACTGTCTTACGGTTTGAATTTTCTCTTCTGCTCTCCTACTATAGAAGATCCTCATATTGATTCTTTCTGTGTTTTCTGAAACACGAAGCTCCATGTGCAAAAATGCTTGATTGTGTGTCACTCAACTACATCTTGATCCAATACCTTCTATGTTCTGTAAAGAGAAATTTAGAATTTTCCTCTCATTTTTGAGCAAATGCTTGAAAGGAGAGGGATGATCCACCTTCCAGAGGGGCCTGTCTTTTCTTGTTATCCATAGAGGGAGTCAAGGTGAAATGCTGAAGCTCCTGATTTTGGCTGTCTGAAAGGAGATGTAATTAATCTCACTGGGAAATGTAATAGGAAAATGAATCTCCAGTTCCTTACACAGGTACCCCTCCCCATCTTAAAAAAAATATGTTTTGGTAATAATCAAAGGAAAAAATGTGACAACGTTATAAGTTAAATTCCTCCTATTCAAGCTGATGTCGGCATTTCTTACATTGCCAGGGTAAACACACCTGTAGTTTGTTTAGAGGAACTAGAAAACCACTTTCTTTTCATTGTAGAGTCAGTGTGCCAGGGGTGTCACACGAAATTACAAATTTTGTGACAAAAGCAGATTTAACGCAGGAGCTTGGCAAAGAATTACCTTTTTTATTCCCGTTAGGCTACTAAACAACATCAGAAAGTAAAGAATTTTGCTGACTCCTAAACAAGCGTGGAGTCTGCGAGTGAAAACACTTTCCTTGTTCCTGTTATTTTATTTCCAAAAATAATATTTTCCGATTTCTTACGTCACCTATTTCCACAAGTGGAAAATGTGTTCCAGAAAGTGGCAATAAGAGTGACCGGGAAGAAGAAATAGCTGCTGCAATGTGTTGGTTCACGAAAGTTTCGATGGTTGATACAAGTTGGTTCAAAAACTTTCGATGCTGTGTCTTCCAGAGTGGATAATTCAGAAGATCCCGTGTATGAGAGCTTAGAAGAGTTCCATGTTTTTGTCCTAGCCCATATTTTGAGAAGACCTATTGTCGTAGTAGCAGACACGATGTTACGAGACTCAGGGGGAGAAGGTAAGAGTTTTTCCTTAGACATTTCTGCACCTATGTAATCTGGATCAATTGTAAATTAGCACAGACGAAAGTTAGTCGGAGTATTTGTGGGAGAGCTGCTGCCTTTTTCTGAAGGAAAACAAACCCCCCAAAAAGAGCAAAATGATACTTGATCTATTAGGTAAAAGTAAAAAATAGAGGATTATTATGTAAGTCTCGCTGAAAAACTCTTTGCCCTAGATACTTACTATTAACTTAATAACCACCAAATGACAGACTGACGTCTATTTTTTAACTGATCTAGGCTAACAGGAGTCTAATTCTGCTGAACACAGGATTTTGTGCCCCTTAAAGCTCTGCTTAAATCAGTTTAATTGGACTTGGAAAAACTGAATTTGGAATTTTCCTATCCCAGAATGCCCTCCCCCTGACATTTTCTTCTCTTTGCTCCAAAGATGGATTGTGACAATAATCCCAGTGATTTTCTCACTGCGGTGCTCATGGACCAGGGTGATCAAGTTACCTTGATTTACCTGTTGTATGTACAAAGTACAGGTGTTCAAAAAGACTTGAACTAATTTGGATAGACTCACCAAAATGTAGATTTGTGCCTCCAAAGCAATACTGTTCTCAGTCCCCAAACCTGGACACAGCAGACCCAAGAAAAGTTTCTAGTGCATTATTTGCATTTATTTTTTTCCTTATGCTCACTTTATAAGGATTTCAGCAATAAATATTTGTATTTTCACAGAAAATGAAAAATAATTGGTCAGAAGCAAGCATGTCAAGAGAATTTTCCTGCCCAGACTTGCCCTTTCCCATAATTGCCTATAAACAAGAGTAGAATCTTTCCAAGGGAAGAGCTTTGCCCATGCAGATGCAGCGTACCATTCAAATTCTACTCCTATAATTTTTTTAATCTCTCCTTACCGTTATTATATATACAGACATATACACATTCATGCATGTGATGTGCCTGGTGACACGTGTGTGCACTGTAAACATGTTAGTCATGTTCCTTACAGAAATCGAGTGCAAGGCAGGAGCAGAGTGTGTTCCCAAAAGAACCGATAGGTATTTACTGCTGATTACTAGAACTATTGCTGATTACTTAGAAGTATTACAGCAAGGTGCGTTCATGTGTGAGAGTCATCAGGATTTTGTTACAAGGCCTTAATAGCTTCACCAGTAAACGATTAGAGCAGGGAAAATATAAGTAAGAGTAGGATGGTTTCGTTATTGTTCTTTGGGTACTCGGTGACATTTATACCATGAAATCTTACCTGTTTTTAAGCTTTCTCTGCATTGATTGCTCCCCTTTAGGCTGCTCTCCTGGAGCTCTGAAAATGTTATAGCGCAGTCATGTCTGTTCTGTGACATAGGGTTTTCTTTTTTAAAAAAATCTGCTTTTTCTTTGCAGCGTTTGCACCGATACCATTTGGAGGAATTTATTTGCCTCTTGAAGTTCTACCAAACAGGTGCCATTGCTCACCTCTTGTGCTGGCCTACGATCAGGCCCATTTCTCTGCCCTTGTTTCCATGGAACAAAAAGATCAGCAGAGAGAACAAGGTAGGCTATAAACACAGCACCCCGAGGGTGTATATCAAATACGACGCACAAAGTACTTCCTCTGACCTGTTAGCTGGATTTATCAGAAAGGAAGCGCTACCCACTCGATTTTATTGCTGCGTTCTTGGAAGTCGAAGTCATCTAATCACAAGACTGGGAGCCAAGAGCTGTCAGTCCTGATCCTCACGCTGTCACTGTCTGTCTTGGGCACTTAAAGCTTTTCTGTAAGTTCCGTGTATGTGAGCAGGTGTAATCGTGGTTACCTGCTGTGCTTCTGCGTTCTTGAAGGTAATTTGGGTTAGTGAAGTGTTTAGAAGACGAAGTAATGGAAAAAACCTCTCTTCTGGTGTGCTAAATGCACTGTTCTCATTTAAAAACATCGGGTTGAAATGTTTTTGTCTTACCATTTTGCTGTCTTCTGTGACAAGACGGTCTGACCAGGTATTTCTGTTCCAAGGGTCACTGTGCTGGGCATGGGATGGGCAGGGCCAGGAGCTGAAGCTTTGCTCTGGCAGCAGCAGCCTGGGCGCAAGTTGCCGCTGCCCTTGCTTCGAAGATGTGTTTGCTTAAGAACAGAAGGCTGAGAGATGAACTCCGTTTGTCTTTGCTCGTTTGCGGGGAAGGGAAAAGTGTTTTGCCAAAACCAGTGAAGTTTGGCCATTAGATACAAGTCCTCTTTTTTTTTTTCTGATGACACTGCAGAGGTTATTTCAAATCCCTTACGGAAACGTGGAATGTGCGAGATCTCCCAAGTGAATTTTTTTTTTTTTTTTTTCTGATGACACTGCAGAGGTATTTCAAATCCCTCACGAAAACGTGGAATGTGCAAGATCTCCCGAGTGAATTGTGTTTAGTCTTCCTTCCTAGAGAGTACTTTAGAGGCACCTATAAATATCCTTCATTTAATTCCCTACCCCTACGTGCATTTAATCTGATTTTGGATGTACGGTGCATTTTCTGGGCTGATGAGACAGGCAGTGTGCTGCAGCTGTGCAAAGTAGAACGACATTCATTGAAATGATGTAAAAGTGAAGAGAAACTCTCGAACAACAGATTTTGTTGTAGACATCTTCGTGCAAGAATTTGGCGCAGGCAGTGTGCTGCAGCTGTGCAAAGTAGAAAGACATTGATTAAAATGATGTAAAGAAGAGAAACTCTCGAACAACAGATGCTGTTGTAGACATCTTCATGCAAGAATTTGGCATCTAGTTGAGTCATCCCTCTTGGAAGGAGCAGTGAGATTTTTGCATGAGGGAGAAACACTCCGAAGGGTTGCATGTGGTGTTGACAAACTTGGTGAAGAGGAGACTGAATCCTAAAACAGAAATGGAGAAACAGGTTGATCTAGATGTCAGATACTCAGTGGGAAAAACCAGCCAAGCGCCACTATTCAGCCCCCAGTGTCACGTAGTGATTTCAGGGCTGTGGAGGTCAGTGTGGCCGTAGGTCTGGCCCTGGCCCTGGGCTGCTGCAGCTGCCTCCCAGCCGTCAGGCTGCGGGGGAGCAGTGCTTAGGAAAGGGCTTTTCGGGTAGGAACGGTTTCCAAAGCAGCACACCGAGGTCCGAGCTGAGCACCTTGGGAGAAATGAAAGGCTGCGAAGCAAACGCGTGCCATTTTAATGCAGTGATGAAATCTGAATGGAGGTGGAGTTTTGGGGAGCCTTTTTAAGGATGCTCTTTGCCTGTTGGTGGTTGCTGATGTCACGCTGCAGCCAGGCCTGCAGTGTCAGCGTGCTATTAAGCTGGCAGGTCCTGCATAGATGTTATGTTACAAATTGTAGAGTTGTCTTGTCGTGGAACGGGCCTCCATGTCTTCGGTCTTGATCCTTTTCAGGTCTGAGTTCTGTCGGTGGTGAAACAAGGCAGTTTCTGGAGTAGGCTGAGTCTGTTTCTTCCTGTCTAGTAGTTGGGATCAGTAGAACGACTGTAACCTCATTTATTTCAGGCACATCTATCTCCTTTATACAATACTTCATTACCACAGGTCTTGCAGGAGCCTGTGTGTGTAAATAACTTGACTGAATACACGGAGCTTAACAGTCTCTGCAATCATTTTGGAGACAGGGTAACTACCACCCACCAGACCTTTTGCTATTGTGTCACCTTCTCAGTGACAGGACTGACAGAAGGTTGTGAGCAAAATTACTCTTCGGCTGCTCTGACCCTACCTCTCAGGATGTGTTAGAAGTATTTGGTGATACAACTTGGTACTGAAATACTCCTACTACTGCAGGCCAAATATTCCCGTTAATTACACGCTGCGATATCTTGGGTTTGCTGTTTGATTCCTCATACAAATGCTAGCAGTAATTTTCCGTATACTTCTGCTTAGAAGCTGTCTTTCTGTAGGATTTCCCTGCACCTGTAGTTGCGCAGCAAAGGTACTGCTAGAGAAAAAGCTACCAAATACCCAGCACAGCGTCCGTTATGTTAGATACCGCCTTTGCTGATGCGTAAGTTCATCCAGGTTCATTATGAGGGTCGTTGAACCAAACTAGTATTTGTTTGATGTGATCCCGAGTTTACATGGTTTACTGCAGGGCCTTGAATACACCGGCCTCGGTTCTGCGGAGCAGCAGAGAGCGCTTGGCGTTAAGTCTGGGAGGAAGGGAGCGCTTTAGCTTTCAGCTGCCAAGCTGGTTGCTGTTAGAAACAGCAGCAGCCGAACAGCGAGCACAGCATTGCCGGTGTTCTGCAGATACCGGGACGGCAAAGAGATTGGCACGAGGATGCATCAAAAATAATGCACCTTTTTTTTTTCTTTTTTTTTTTTTTACCTTGCCGGCTTAGAGACATTGGCAGCTTTGGCACGAAGGAAGGGAAAGCCACAATTGCTGAGATTAAGAAAACAGCAGCACAGGTGCCACTGGGACGCGGCCAGATTTTGAACTGGCAGAGCATAGCTGAGAACTTAGAGCTACAGATTCTTAAAAGCAGCGTCTCTGATAGCCAGGCCGTTCAGAACTTGCAGTGTTTGTGCTCTAACCATGTAACCCAATGTCAGGAGCCGCAGCCGAAGCTGTCAGAGCTTGGGTTCAAGCTGCGGAGGAGCTCTCCCGCGGAGGAGGCAGCACGTCCTCTGTTTGTGAAACGTGTGGTCAGATGAATGCGAATGCCTGACGTTCTGCTTTGGCATTTAGGAGTTTCTCAGATTATTTTGAGCACTGCTATAAACGTATAGAAAGAGAGAAAACATGCTAATATCCTGGTGGGGAGTTAGAGCGCGTTTTGACACATCATCTTTTTACCAGCACGTAGCTGGCGTTCTCATGGTCACCGGTAGACCCTCTTGTTTGGAAATCCACAATGGCTGATTAAAAACCTGTAAATCCTTTAGTATTTATACAGATGCGTTGTATCTTTGTTTATGGAAAGCAAAGGCCAGCAATCAGCTTCCCCCAAAGCTTTGTTTTGTACTTAGATATTAAGATGGGAATAAAATTATCACTAAATATTTTTAATAGATGTATTTTCAGTATCAGTAGGAGCAGCCAGCTTTGAAAAGGATTCCTTTAAAATAATGCTGCAATTTTCTTCTTTAATTAGTTGATATATCGCATTGTAAGGTCAGCTGTAAATCCAGTCAGTAAGTGCTAGTAATTCAGTTAACTGGCAGAATACGTGTTTTCCTTGGGAAACGTTCAGTTAGTTGCGTTCTGAGTTATTCCAGCTCCTTTGCTGCAGTAACTTCATTGAATGCAGTGAGGTGAGCCCTCGTATTACACCACGGAGTGTTAAAAAAGGGTATTCACATTTGCTCTGTGTTTCATATATTCTTGTGCTTCGTGAGCTCGATTTACAGTGTATTTGGAACTGTAGAGATAGACTCTCCACTACGTACATTGATGGGCTTTTTAAGGAGCTAAATTCTCTTACAATATTAGTTTGCGCGTGTTACACTGGTATCTGCAACTAAAGTTGATTTATCTCCAGCTGTTCTGTACCATATTTGCAATTAACCCAGGGAAAATATTTCACGAATTACCTGCTATAAGCAGCAGGGGGCAACGTTTCCTTGAAATTTGTAGAGGTTTGACCTTTTTCTTTCCAATCAGAAGCAATGAATAAAAAAATATATATATTCTGCAGTTGTTGTCAGACTGCCTGAACCAAATACTTGACTTCATGTTAATCCAAAATGCAAATTAGATTTCCTGCGTTTTGTCAGGTGAGGGACAATATTTAATCAAAAATGCTGTACCTTTGCTTTGACGACATGTTTCCTGAATTGCAGAAAAGATTATAAACAACATATAGCCAGTAAGTGCAATCAGTTTTCAGTAATTCAGTGGCATCGTCACGTTTGGGTGATTTCTCTGGGTTTCTTTCCCCTTGGCTTTGCTGGAGTGAATAACGAGACAAAGTCCTTAAGGATCTGAGTGTAGAAAATTCAATTCCTTGATTGGTTGTCGCAGGAGCAGCAGTGCTGAGGATCCCCCCCAGTCCCTCAACAGCTTGGGTTTTATTTTCTTCCTAATTAAATGGAAGCAAACTGCTGGCTTTAATTAAAGCTGATGGCGTTTGTCTCTTGGTTCCTTGCTGGTGACGAGCCATAGACCCTCTGTGAAATGCGAGCGTGGTCCCCATGGTCCCCTCCGTGGCCGGAGTCGCTGGGCAAAGGCAGAGGGACAGGGACAGGGCAGGAGGGGTGACGCTGGGACGGAGCAGCACCGATGCTCTTCTCGCCACCCGTTACGTTAACTCACAGCTGGAGTCCCAAATCGCGTTTGCTGGGTTTCTTAGCGCTGTTATCAAATATTTGTGTTCCTTTGACAGTGGGAAAACGAAAAGGTACTGAGCTGAGCAGACAAAAAAAATTAATAATGCCTGTATCTATGCGAGAGAGGGGCAGGAGCCTTTCGACTTTTCGTTGCTTTTGGCTATTCTAATGGCTCTATCTCCAGGAAATGTGTGTTGTGCTTGCAAAATGGCAGTGGTGTCCTCCCAGAGGGGAGAAAGGGCTCCACTCCTCCCCAGGTGACCATGTTTTGCTCCAGGATTAACCCTTCCTTCTCCTCCTGCACAAACATCAGAATAGGAGGGTGGAGCTGGGTATGAATAATTCATGGTACTCTGGTTGAGAGAATTCTGTATCAAATTCTGCCCTTCTTCTTTAACCAGTTATGCTGCTTTTCAGAGCTAAATCATTTTTGTGTTGTCTTTGTCCCTCCCACTCCAATCCTTGTTTCTTCTCTGCTTCAGCGGTGATCCCTCTGACTGACTCTGAACACAAGTTACTGCCTTTGCACTTTGCTGTCGATCCTGGGAAAGACTGGGAGTGGGGAAAAGATGACAATGATAACACCAGACTGGCCAAGTAAGACCTTTCTGTAACTCTAGTGTTCAGCAGTAAAATGTCTTGAGCCGTGCCCGATGGGAGAGCTGCTAACGCAGAGGGCTTGGTTGCGTGCTCTGGTTCCGCGGGAGAAGGCGTGGGTGGGTCTCCTGCTGCTGGTCACAGCTCAGGCTGCTGTTACATCTCTCCCTATTATTAAGTATTGCCTTTTCTTTCAGGCTTTTTGACTGTTTGTTCCCTTCTTTTTTTTCCCACCCTTAGTTTGATTCTGTCTCTTGAGGCAAAGCTTAATCTTCTGCACAGCTATATGAATGTAACATGGATACGCATCCCATCTGAGACACGGGTAAGGTAAACTTCCCCCTCAGTTGAAAGCAGGTGTGAGGTGCGAGGGAGGACGGGGTGTTGCGCAGGGCAGGCTGCCTGGAAACCTCCGTGGCCTGGCAGCAGGGACAAATCACTCGTGGCTCGTTGGCACTGCAGAGAGGCTACCAGACTTTACAAGTTACTTGTTTTAATAACGCAGCTGCTCGTCTATTTTTTTCCCCACGATTTGTACCGAAATGTATTTTCTAGCTTGATCTTTATGTTGCTTATTTCAGTAGTCTGGGTAGTTCAGCTAATCCTTAAAACAGACCCTTGCTCACCATTGTTTTCTCAGAGCTTTGGCTTGCTCTCCTAGTGCCACCGTTAGGTCACCGATCCCAAGGCCTTACTCTTTCTGAGAACACTCTTGCACCCCTGGACGGCTCCCAGTTTAGAGTGGCTGGCAAAAGGCCACAGACTGGCGCTGAACTGGAGCCTGGGTCTTTCAGGGAGCTATTTTAGAACCATGCCCAGCTGGCACCTAGTCAGCTGCAAATTTCTCTGCAAACTGCAGTTGAATAGATTGAGGGGTTAGTCTGGAGGCTGCAAAAGGTTGCTAGGAGAGGTGATTTGGACAGCCTGCACAACTGGAGTTTGAAGGGAGGAACAGAACACAGAAGGAGAAGGCATTTAACAAGCTGCAAGAGGGGAAAAATCCATTTTTTTCCTACAGTTTCTAAAGTGGTAGCTACCGTGTCAAAAAAAGGAAGGGCAAAATGGTCCCGTAGTTGTCAGCCACGAGCCTGAAATTTGGGAGACCTGGGTTACCTCTCCCTGCTTCACCCTCGCCCCACGAGCATGGTCAGGTCACTGCAGTGCCCGTCTCCTCCTCCGGCAGGTGCCAGCTCTGCTCCTCGCTGGGCGGCGGCTGCTCAGGGGTCCCAGAGAGAGATGGGGGACACTTAAGCACCCAGGGACAAGGAGTGGGCGTACATTTCTACGCTGGAAGTATAGACATCTTCAGAGCTGCTGCTTTTTTATTTTTTTAATTTGAATCATTATGATTAGTTAGATGTTTCATATTTCTCTATAGCAGTTTTTAGCTTCATGGGGCCTGAAGGCAAGAGTAACTTTTGCAGGAGTAAATGAACAGAGCCACATTTTCAAGTATTCTAGGATCCTAGTTACTGCATTTTCAAGAAAGACATTTTATCACCTTATCCAAAACATAAATTGGAACCACTTTTATCTGCATTCTGTTCCCGGTAAGAGTGAATGCACCTTATTGTACCCAGCAGTCTACCTCCCGAAGTTTAATATTTAATATTTCAAGCAAGTTGTTTAGCTCTGGTGCCTTGCACCTTTGATTTTTCACGCTCCAGAGACCTGAACAATGACTAAATCAGTTTAAATAAGTTAAATTTTGAAATACTGCTACGCACAGGTTTGTGCGCTGCGTCCCTCTCGCAGCTTTCAGCAGAACCTTGTTCTCTTTCCGTTGCAATATCACCACTTTCCGTGCTCCCTGTTTCCCCCCCAGCTGAGGGGCAGCCTGCACGGTAAATGCTTCCTCCCGAGAGGCTGATCTCTGCGGTGGCCGCCACTTGGTTGGGCAGCACGAGCAGAGAGGTTTGTGCTGCAGCCTCCCCCTCGACAGGGCACTAACTCTCCTCTCTCCATTATTCAGACACTGATTTTCACAGGTCCTCTGCATGACTGACCTCTGGTCTACAAACACACTTGACGTGAGCCAAAAGCTACTGTAGGAACAAGCAAGCCACATAGTCAGCACAGCCAAATAAGCTTTATTTGGTGAAGAAACCAGCCTAAAACATCCGTGCATGAGTTAAAAATCAACGTCAAATCCTATATTGGATTTGGGTGTTGTTTGTTTGGGTTTTTTTTGCACCAATTCCCTGTATGAAACTGATGTCGCTGTATCTAATTATAATTACTTTTCCATAGCAGGCCCCTTTGGCTCAACCAGAATCCCCTACAGCTTCAGCCGGGGAAGACGTTCAGTCTCTGGCTGACTCAATGGACTCGGACCGAGATTCCATCTGTAGTAATTCCAACGGCAATAATGGCAAAAACAGTAAAGAAAAAGAAAAGGACAAACAGAGGAAAGATAAAGACAAAACCAGGACGGATTCAGTTGCCAATAAAATAGGAAGCCTCAGTAAAACCCTGGGAATTAAACTGAAAAAGAATATGGGTGGTCTGGGAGGCCTGGTGCATGGCAAAATGAGCAGAGCCAATTCAGGGAACGGGAAAAATGGTGATACGGTAGAGAAAGTCAAAGAGAAGAAGTCAAAGTCACGAAAAGGAAGCAAAGAGGAATCCGGGCAGTCTGCGAGCACTTCTCCGTCTGAAAAGACCACTCCGTCTCCGACTGACCGAGCGAGCAACTCGCCCATCGAGAAGACGAACACAAAATCCTTCTCTGACAAGCAGACTGACCCGTGGAAGTACAGCACCGATGTGAAACTCAGCCTAAATATTTTGCGAGCTGCCATGCAGGGTGAACGAAAGTTTATTTTTGCCGGCCTTCTTTTGACCAGCCACAGGCATCAGTTCCACGAAGAGATGATAGGCTACTACCTGACCAGCGCGCAGGAACGGTTCAACGCGGAACAGGAACAGAAGAGAAAGGATGCCGAGAAAAAGGCGGCGCTGAACGGGTCGTCCAGTCGGAAACTGGAGCCGGAAGCGTATTCAAAAGAAAAATTAGAAACGTCTCCTCAGGATAGGGCATCACCCGTCTTGCCTCAAAGCCATACGACTCAACTGGTTTTAAAATTTAAAGATCGCACTAGTCCCACTCCTGGGTCATTTTCTTCACCTAGTAACGGTGCTAAGAAAAGCGGCCCCATTCCAGTATCTGCCCACTATAGCCATACGCCGCCCATCCAAAGGCAAAGTGTCATCCATCTGCATGATGTCAACGCCAAGCCATCGAGCTTCCAAGATGACACCTACAAGCCAGTGGTTGGCACCCTGAAAACCTGTGCCACCTACCCCCAGCAAAACAGGTCGCTGTCTTCTCAGAGCTACAGCCCAGCCCGGATATCTGGCATCCGTACGGTGAACACGGTGGAATCGCTGAGCTACGCCATGCCTACCGAACACAAGTCGCAGACGTACACGAATGGATTCAACACCGGCGATATTAGGGACTGCTTGGAATACGCCGATGAGGACGCTCCTCAGACCTGGTTGAACAATGATAAAACTCAAGGCAGAAGCACAGTTTGCCCGATATATTCCATCCAGCAGAACCGCTGTAAGAAGGAGAACTGTTCCTTTTACGGTCGGCCCGAGACTGAAAATTACTGTTCGTACTGCTACAAAGAGGAGTTAAAGCGCAGGGAGAGAGAAAGCAAGGGACACCGGCATTGAGGATTCTTCCATGACTGCTTAGTTTTACCATTTTCTTACTTACGAAGTAAACGGTGTTGAATTGCAGTAAAAGGAATCCTTAAAAAAAAAAAAAGAATAAAGGATTGATGAGTAAATAGTGTCTAGCTTTTCGCTTTTCCGGGGCAATGAGGAAATAATAGGATTAATTTATCATAAAAGATTATTATTTTCCATTTTGTCAGTGTCTTTTTTACATATAATGGTGTAAGCTGAAGGGTTGTTTACTCCTTTGTCAGTGCTGTGTATATGTTTGGTCAAAAATTTACTAATGGTGCCTGAATTTACACTGACATCACTCAGGTAGTAGAACGATCGGGGAAAGTCGTAATACCGGAGATGTGGTGTTGTAGTAGGGTAGTATCTGCTTTGCAGACCTATGAAATCCTATAGCTGTTACAAGAGTATTTTTTTTCTTCTGTAAAACCTAAAGTATTCTTAGCCTTTTCTTTTCAGGAGGGTAGTGATTCTGCATACTGCACATTTTTAACACGACAGCACATTGCATTACTACTGATGTTTGTACTCGCTTCGGTCTGAAACAGAATGATTCGGGGGAAATGGGAACGAAAGGTCTGAATCTGTGAGGGTATGTAGCCCTTCCTAATTTTAAGTTCTTGCCAGTTATTTCTACGTTTCCATAAAAAGTAGATTTGAGCCGCTTTTATTTGTACTGAGCTTTTAAACAGGTTTTATAGAAAACCTAACCGTTATGCCTTGCAGGACTTCCTGTCACACACAAAAAACCCACATAGCGTAGTTTTGGGCACAGGAATTTCAGTAGCGTTTTAATTGCTGTTGAAATCATTAGAAATCGTTCCACTAAATTTAAAATACGAAAAGTTTATTAGATGTGAAAAATGTGATGGCCAGCCAGGAAATTTGGGATTGTCTTAGAGCTGAATGAACTGCTTGTCAAAACAAATGTATTGATTTATTTGCTTAGCTCTAGCGTGAATTCCATCATTGTTTATTTGTTCTTTTCTCAATGTTATTGAGTGATAGTTACTGCAAACGTAACTATTTCTGAGCCTTTCTTGAAGACTGTTGGCTCCACCTAGTTTTGAGTCTTCCCCTCGAGTTAGATACCCACAGGAGGTTCCAAGATGGCCACAAAATACCTCCAGTGTGAACGGCAACTCCCGGCACAGATTTGCACGAGGAATGTGTAAAGGAGTCACCGCAAATAGTAGACGGATGGCATGAGGAAGTTTTCTTGAGGTAGTGCTTTCCATTTGTGTGCCCCTTACCCCATCGACTGGCGTAGCCAAGTAAAACTAGAACTTCAGGGCTGTTGCACTTGTAAGCAATGCCTCGTTTACTGTCTATCCATTTTATTTTTTTTTTTTGAAAAGGAGCTCATTTCGTACCAGCAGGTGAAGTTCTGCCTTCAGGGCTGCTCGCCTGAAGGCGCGGGACACGAGTTCTGCCTCACTCCTTATACAATAGCACTTGTCTGGCTGGCACAGGAAAGGTTCTTTGTCAAAGAATCTTTGTTTCCAGTTCTTTTCTGCTGTACCCCAATTTTCACTCTCGACACGGGTGGATCCATTTCCCCTGCATACAGCGAGTGCCACTTAGCCCTGACACCCAACCTCGAGCAGCCTGGTAAACAAGTTTCGCGAACCTCCGCTGCCCTGTCCTGGCTCTCAGGGAAAGCCCAGAAGCTTTTGCTGGTGTCGACCGTATCTTTAGGTCTTCTGCTGAATGGGAGTTTCAAAGAACAGTTTCCAAATAGGTCTGCTAGCCGCTCTGAAAGAGTCATGGGTTTTGCCACGTTAGCTGTTCCGTGCATCCAGACCTGTCCTCCATGTTTCTGGCCATACGCTGAGCACACGCTGGGTGCTGCGGAATTACAGAAGGGAGAGATCAGGATGCGTAAGGAGAGGTTAAGACTCCATGTGACTTCTGGTTTTAAGGTAAGCTTGTTCTAAAACCCATGTCCCTGGTCACATATACTGGCAAGCAGCATCCTTTTGGGGTTATTGGTGGTTACGTGTGAGCTCTCGTTGCCAAAGAAATCAGTGACTGCAGGTTACGCTAAAACAAGCCAGATCAGGTTCAAACAAATCAAATCGCACACTTGATTGTATTTGTTGCTGAGACTCAAAAAACAGATTAAAACTTCATGGAAAAAAAGGAAATATTTACAAATTGTTAAAGAGTAGCGTTTGAGACTGAGAATTGCTTCTGTGTAAAGTTGTGCTTAAGAAATGTTGCGTTGGCAGCAAACTACACCAGCCCCTGTGTCTGATTCGGTTGTATCCTTTCTCAGAAAAGGAACAGCACATCTGGAAAAATAAGCAATTCCTATGAGACTTTGCTGTTTCCCTTTTTTTCAAAGAAGTTGTTTCTCCTTTGTATGAGCCTGTTTTTAAGATATGCTCACAAAAGAGGTTTAGAGCTGGTCAATGTTTAGATAAACTCTGCTCTAAATCATTAACTAGATTGTACCCATATGTTAGATTACTTTGAAAAATTAACTGGTCTTCTGAATAATAATAGGCCTGTATGTCTAGGATCCCAAACTTCAGTGGTTGCTGCCGTCCTCAAGGCACTCAGATATTTCTGTAAATATTTACCACTGCTGGATTCCTCATTTTAAAATATCTGTTATATGAAGAACTGACAGAACACTTTATAGTTGTGCCTGTTTCCTCAGAAGCCCATTCTTGCTATATCTCTGAATAATTTGCTTAAGATTGCTGTTTTCTTTTAGAACTCTCTTCACCTATTCCCCTCCTCTCTCATCCCTTAACATTTGATACTGAAAAGAGCAGTGCAATTTGCCAGTTAAAATCTACTCATCTTTTCCTAGCAGTTGTTCTTTTTTTCTAGATAAGTTATAATGTGATTTTTCTTCTTTTTTTCTTCCTTCCTTCTGAGCTGTTTGTAGCAGCTGTCTAAGGGGATACCGTAGCTGGTGTTAAGCAGTCCAAGCACACGGAACTAGCGCCTCCTCCTGAAAAGTGATTGTCCCTTTCAAAGAAGAGTCTAGCTGTAAGAGGAAATTTTCTACCTTTTTTTTTTTTTCCAGAGGGAATGCCCAACTGTTCATGAGTTGCATTCACCAGCACCGAAAGAAATTGGAACGTTCCTTAGCTAAGTGTGAGAGGGAATAATCTCCAAATGTTCACTAAACCACTAACCTTTAACTGCTCTTTTTTCCTTACGCTCAGTTTTCCTTACGCTAAGGTCATGCGTACCGCCCGGCAAGCACGTCTTCTTCTGTGTCTCATCTGCCCTCTCTACACCTTCCAGAGCTTGCTAGAGTTGCCAGTGAATGCCAGTGTATTCCAGCTGTGCAGAAATCACTTTTGGTTTTGCAGGATCCCATTGATTTCTTCTGTTAGCAAAAGGGGCTGTGATAACGTGAATATTCTTGTGTTTGTGTGTGCTTCCCCCCCTCCCTCGACAATTATTACCATTGTCCAGATTTCAGAAGTACAGACTAAATCTTGGGTAGGCTACAACTTCCCAGAACAGATTGGAAATCAGCAGGAGATACTTAGGTTGGAGGAAGTTGGCATTTTTTTAATGTGTCAATGTGCAATTTTTCTAATTTAAAAGTAGGCTTAAACCTATTATGCAATTTTTTTACATTGTTCATAAACTCTGATAAAAAGGTCTGTTCATAACAGAGGACGCCTGTAACACGTAATGGGTTTCAGTCACACTTTATATTAAAGTTCCATTAAAAACGCTTTATAAAGAATTAATGAACTCTTGCTAGACTTTACGAGTATTTTTTTAAGATGTGGGTATCAGTTGTAGCGTAGGGCTAACAAGCAGCTCATTCAGAAGGTGGAGGTGTAGATGATGAAAGTAACTTCAGGTAGTTTGGTTTTTAAAGCAATCGATTAACCTTTGGTTATTGTGGTTTGTCGAGCTCTATAAAAGCAATGGCAACACAGCATGCGGCCCAGCTCCCTTTAGGAATCAGTTGCTTCTTCCTAAGTGGAAGGTGACGTGGAGGGGATTGGTGAAAGAAAGACGCTGTACTTGGAAAGTTTTGTGTTGCTTATTTCTGAAGAAGTCAGTCCGAGGGCAGCAAGACTTTGGAATAAATTGCCCAGAGACATGGCCGCCCCCTCCCTGGAGGTGTTCAAGGCCAGGTTGGATGGAGCCTTGTGTAGCCTGATCCAGTTGAGAGGCGTCCCTGCCCGTGACAGGGAGGTTGGACTGGATGATCTCTAAGGTCCCTTCCAGCCTAGGCCATTCTGTGATTCTATGAATTCTGAATAGGCCAGGTGAAGTCTTCAGAGTCATCTTTTCTAAAACTGCGACTCTCGTTATGTGAGCAGTAGGGCTTGGCAGAGAGCACCGAGGAGACACTTCGCATGGATTTGGCTGCAGATCAGAGCAGTCTGCTGAGGCAGTATCGGCCCTTGTGCACACACACGTGTTCAGGGTGATCTGCTGCTCGTGTGAGGGGTGTGGAGACATGAAAAAACGCTCAGCGCAGGCCTGACCCAGCCCTGCCCTCTGGCTCTGCTTCCGCAAACACGCTGGTGCTCAGCCTGCCCAATAGGAGCGGTCTCCCTGGCATCAAGGAAACTGCTTATTTTTGGAAACTTAACCGTTAAGAAAAAGCATAGATGACTGTGGGATCAAGGCCCGGAGTGTTTAGCCCATGTTTGTTCCCCTCAGGCTGCCTGATGTTCCTCTTCTGTGAGAGATTTTGCCGGAGGAGCGATGGGAATCATAGAAGGAATCCTAGAGCGGCCAAGGTTGGAAGGGACCTTGGAGATCATCTAATCCAACACCTGCCATGGGCAGGGATGCCTCTCAGCTAGATCAGGCTACTCAAGGTCTCATCCAACCTGGCCTTGAACACCTGGAGGGACGTGTCCACAACCCCTCTGGGCAATCTGTTCCAGAGTCTCGCCACCTTTGAGCTGAAGAATTTCTTCCTAATCCCGCAGCCGTGGTGGCGGCATTAAGCCGGGTGCTCTGCCGGCACGCAGAATAGCTGCAAGCTGCATGTGAAAGTAAAGCGCGAGCTAGCGAGGGAGTAAGGTCTTCCTAACGCTGGGAGTGTTTTGCACAGGTAGGAACTCATACGTCAATAGAAACCACAGAGGTCTCAGCTGAGCACAGGTCCGGAGAAAGGAAGTAACTGCTGCTGAGGGTAGCTGGCTCCTCGGCTCGGCGTATTTTAATTCTCCACCAGTGTATTTGAAGAGTATTTGTTTTAAGGTCTGACAGCTTATGCAGAGAATCACCAGACAGTATATAGCATAGGATTTAACTTATTTCTGTAACAGGCACTAGTATCTATTTTAATTTGCACATTAATTGCCCATGTATATGACTGAAATACTATATTGTTAAAAATGAGAGGAA
This sequence comes from Apaloderma vittatum, assembly GCF_000703405.1. Lineage (NCBI taxonomy): Eukaryota > Metazoa > Chordata > Aves > Trogoniformes > Trogonidae > Apaloderma > Apaloderma vittatum. Next base: position 16,055 of record NW_009706467.1, on the reverse strand, counting down.
AACAACACAAAGGTGTTTGTAAGTACGTTCCGTTCGTAGACCTGAGGCTGTATTATGTTAGAATTTTACAAGCCAAATTTGAATTGTAATATAGAAATTATTTTTATATTATTTTCAAAATATGCTACAGAGCAATATTTTGCGCCTTTATTATAATAAACAGGGTCGTTATTTTAGTAGGTTACCTTCTGAAATGCTGGTAGAACCTAACCATGAAAAGAAAGCTTTGTAAATGTACTCGTTGTTTCTAACTGCTCTGTCTGCTGTGCACATCTATATCTAACGTGAGTTCAATATACAGATTTATTTTTTTTTAATTGAAAAGCTTTACGTTTTTCTTTGTATATTTTGGTACAACACTATCCCTCCCTATTTAATTCCACTCTTCCTTCCAGTCCCTGCCAACAGCCACTTTTATAAACAGCCTAACGACTAAACATTCATCCGGAAAGTCGTGCTTACCAACTGAAACATTTCTGCGCAGGTGCTGATTGACTTGGGACGTTCATAACAACACCCTGTATCATTGGAGTAGGATTACTTTGATTTGTTTTTTTTTTAAACAGAATCAGAGATTTATTATGCTATCAAAATGAAAATCAAGAATTAATAACCAGTGCAATCCTTTGGCATCTGTGGGAATAGAATCGCTCTAGATCGTGGAAATACCATCCTCTAATTGGCAGAAACGTTGTGTCTTAATGTGTATCAAATACATATTAGCTTCTTGCCAATTAAAGTCTTCAGATTTTATTTCTTCATAGTTCTTTGTACTGTGCATATCGATTACTGATGAACTGTGCAAAAAAAGACTTTGCAGACCAATGCATATGTTTTATGTAGTTTTTAAAAAGTCCTTAACTTCTCTGGTTTAGTTTGTTGGGGTTGGGTTTTTTAAGAATTACGATGAAGGTCTGTACCACAAAGCAGAATTTTCAAATCTAGATGCCTAACATTAAGATTCTGCATCTAGTTTTCTCCTACAAAATAGGCTGACTTGAAGGTTTACTGAGCAACAATTTCTGTGGGAGCAAGAGCTATTTCTTGATTGCAGAAAATCAAGTAAGCATTACTCCAAGGATTATTTCGGGCTTTTTTTTTTAAGTCAATGGAAGTTACATTTTCTCTTGAGCGATTTCCCACGTGCGAACAAAGAATTGGGCTTGTTCATGAAGTGATTGCTTGAATGTGGAGAGGCTTGCCTTGTACCAAAACACCACATAATTGTCCGTTGAACTGTTGCCTTCTTAACTGTTGTGTGCCACTGGTTTTTTTGGAGGGGGAAATAAGCTCTTTTTTGTTGTTGTTGTTCCCCTTGATCGCTCCATTTTGTTTGTTTTCCCTCTTGAGTGACTGTTGCGGTTTTACCTCCCATTACCTGAACGCACATTCCGTACCGAGAGAATTGAACTGGCTGACGCACATTTGCACTGTGGAACTCGCGACAGGGCTCAAAGCCACCGCGTTCCAAACAGCCTTAAAATTACAACTCTCGGGGGGACGGAGAGTCACTTCCGTGGATGCAGCCTCCATCCCGCTCCCTCATCCAACACAGTCTGTGCGACTGTGCGCCTACTCCTCTGAATAACCTGTAATCCTACGAGAATGTTTTCTTCCAAAAATGGAAACTCTTTGATAAGCGTCAGGAAAGCTTAGCCAAAAGGGGGCGGCGGGGTAAAAATGGAGAGAGGATGGTAGCTGGTGAGGTAACCACGGCACCAAAGTCCTAAAAAGAGGGAAAACAGTTCAGATGGATTAAAAACTGTTTCCTGTGATGACTGGAAGTTTTACAGCTCTTCCTGTACGTTGTTTGGCCGTTCATCTCTGCGTCTGGTTTAGTCTCTTTGTTGCAGAGGTTTGCTGATGGGGAAAAAAAGAGAGGGGGGGAAAAAAAGCAAATTCTGCTCTAGTGGCAGAATCATCTGAGAGTGCAGAAATGTGATCCGGTGTCAGAACTAAACAGTGCCTAACTCCTGGGAGTTGTGTCTTTCATTTTCATGTTGCCTATTGCCAATGTTGCTTTGGTTAAAAAAAAAGAGGGAGGAGATTAAAGAACAAGCTTGTACGATAGTGACCCAGCTCTTCCTTTGTTCACATGCGAAATCAATACAGACATTATAGTGGAATTCCACTCGAGTTGCACTTTCTCAGATAAGCTGAGAGGTAAAAGCCACCTTTTTAGGTAAATCTCATGTAACTGCTTTGTGAGAGAATAAAGTTAGAACCCCTTGGCACAGAAGCTTTGCCTGATGAAGCCTGACAGCGTGTCGGGAGCCTGAGAACCCTGGCCAACGTAGCCAAAACAGAGCGAGCCAGGTCATTCTTGCCTTTAAAACAGGTACGGTTCATTGTGGCCCGTGATGTCTGAACAGGGTCTTTGCCGTGAGGATGAGCGCTGCCTTGCCATTTGCCTCCAGGTCTGAGTAACACAAAGCCTCTCCCCCCAGCTCCTTCTTTCCTTTTAACGGGCTTGCAGTGAGGTGCGAATTGAAACGCAGCCGTGTGGGCGTGACAGAAGCGCTCTCATCTCTAATCTTTGCAAATCGCGTGCACTTATGTTTTGATATGAACAGAAGCGAAGCAAGGGTTTTATTGTTTCTTTGCTCTGAGCACTGTAAATACAGTGTTTGTATGAGGCACATGGTGTGTGCACGGCACAAAAAGTGCTTTTCCCTTGGAGCCGCTCAGAGAGCTTTGCGTGCCCATGCTGCCGGTCTCTGTTCGCGATGCCGTAAGCCAAGGAGAACAAACAGGATTTAAGCCTACTGTAAATCATGGATGGAATCAGCCACACAGACCCAAGCAGCTAGGAGTCACCAGCCGGAGTATTCCAGGCTGGCTTTGACAGTTTTATGTAAAACTATGCCAACAATCTAGATGAGGTTTGTGCTCCCTCCTGGCTTCTGTGTCTGTCCCAAGCCCATTGCTCTTGCCCTGCTAACTCGTGTTGCATTTGCAATGTGCCAGTCTTGCCATGCCTCAGCTATGGAACAGTTTTTCAAATCTGCCTAGAGCTCTTGGTTTCTTATTGGAACCTGTCTAGAGCTTTATTTACCGTTCAATTTTAAGACACAAAATGCTGTTACCAACTTTTCATAATGCCTTGAAGTTGACCGTTGTGTGGCTGTGACAGACTTTGTTCTCCTTGGAAGGCCTCTTTCTTCCTCGTTGGTTCTTGTGAGTAACGTTTTTCTGTGGAAAAAGTTGAATGAATCGTTGAAAATGTCAATGCTGTTTACATGTATATCTGCCATTGGGTATAATTCTTCCTTTTTGTTACACAATTGTGTGTTGTTAAAACCTGATGCGTCTCAGATATGGGCAAATCTTGAAGGACAGTCTGAATTATTATACACAAAAGGTATATGGAGCGAGTTCATCATAACTTTGCTGTTACTGTTGCCTAATACACCCTCCCCAAACTGTTTGTACATCATTTTTGCTATCGCTAACATTTTTCATCTTCTACTTCTCCAGACAAATTCTTGTTTGTCCTTCAAGCCTGCAGTAGATTTTCCACTCAAGAAGGCTTGGCTTTCTCAGTTTAGTTTGCATATAGAGTGGATTTGTCCCCAAACAAGAATTAAGATAACATGGATGTCACACTCTTATTTTACAGAGGTTTGTTTGCTCATTAACTGAGGGTCTCTGTGAAATTACAAGCAAAGTTTAAAAAATCACAACAGGTAATGCGACTGTTTCTGACAACACAGCAAACTTGGCCTTTTTAAAACTGAAGAAACGTACAATAAAGGTATTTGTACTTGAAGACCGTATTTCAAAGAAAGATAGTAGTTGGCTCTCATCAGGGTTTAAGTAATTGTTAATACGGAATAAAGCAAATCCCCCTGATTTTTGTTGGCTAAGAGTACAACTTCTCCGTAGTCATACCCTCCTCATTTTTCAGAGTCTTGAGTTTCTTGTTGTCTTCTATAAATTTATAATATTTTAGCAAAGATTGATTTAGGATTTCAATAAACAAGAGAATGGACACATCCGAAATGTACTTGAAGCTGAAGTGACTTTGGAGGTTTCTCTGTGTTTGACCATTTCCATGCAGAACTTTTATCTCGTGCAAAAAGAGTCAAGTTATCTTTTCCCGTTCTCTCCCCTGTTCGTAATTTAAAGAAGTGATTAGTTGCAGTCACGTTCATCTGCAAAAAAAACAGTTGGTCATTTTGAAGCTGACCGCCATATCATGTCTAAATCCATTGTTCAGAAGAAAATACGGTAATTAATTACCGTTAAAGGATAAGGAGTATTTTTGGTTGCAAAAAGCGTGAGTTCTTGCGAACCTTTTCTACATGCGGTTTTCATTCAAATTCAATTTAAATGTCATTTTTAACCTGATCCGCACTTTGACAAAGATGATGTTTAAGAGCTGTTTTTAGCAGTGGGATTGTTACTTTGTAAAGTAATAAAGCACTAAACCAATTTTTGCAATAGGTAGGCAAACTTGCTTTTGTTTTGAAAAACTTCCCGTTAGAACTGTCGCACTTTTTATAGCAGAACTGTATTTAATTTCTTTCTTTTATGAAAGATTACTCAAAGTAACTGATAGCTCTGTAATCTGTGTGAATTGGCTTCTCCATTCTTTGAAACGGAGAGAAGCTATAATGGCTATTCAATAAAATTAACTTATTTCTAAAGTATTTGTTTGCTTTAATTCTTGTCTGTGCTTTTGAGTGCTCTCCTAGAGCCCAGGAAGGCTAGAAACACCAAAGCCTAGATAAGAACCAAGGGGCTTGCCACAGGCTGGGCCAGGGGTCGATTGGCTCATCACAAGCTTTTTCTCGGTTTGGTTTCAAGCTTAATTTGCTTAAATGGGCTAATTGTGACAACCTGAGGCAAAAGCCAGGCATCGGGTGCTGCCCGACCCCTTCAGCTTTTGTTTCCACAGAGGATCGCCCCAAAGCACGCGGCCCCTCCGTGCAGGGAGCGGTGCTGCTGTGGGGCAGCCTGGGCTGTCCCTGTCACCCGCGCCGTCCTCGGGAAAGCTGTGCCCATGTCATCAAGACAGGAGATTCGTCTGACAAGGAGTTTTGAACGACGGTGTTTCTTTGGAGAAATCTCGAGTGCTGAAGAAATCACGTTAACGTGTGGTAAGTTGTTCCAACAGTTAATGAGCCGTCTTTTTTAAAACATGATGTTTCTAACCTGAATCGGCTGAATTCCAGTTTCTGCCCGTGGATCTCGTTTCACTCCTGACCAAGGAGTTGTCAGTTGCCCTCGAATTGCTCGTACCCTCGGCTGGGGCGAGCCCTTCACCATCTCGGCGTCGGGCTAAGCAGCTCACGCTTTCCAAGGCTGTTGCCGAGGTGTATTGGCAGTTCTCCCAATGGGATCTTTCTCCTGCCTGTGCTTCAAGTGTCCTTTTAACATCTCCCTTGATCTGTAGATAACTTGAAAGTTTTTTGTGAAATATGCTCCAGCTCCAGCACAAATTAACTCGGGCAGACTGTGCTGCAGACCGTGCAAGACACCCTCTCTTCTGAATTAGTCTGCATCTCTGTAAGAATCGATAGCGTGTGCAGTTCAGAACAAGTTTATTTCCTAATTGCAATTATTGTCTATTTATTCACAAAGATGTCTTTAGTCTTTCTGGCCATAAGTTGTACAAGGAATTCTCATTCAGCTGATCATTGACCCAGTGTTTTTCAGAGTCTCTGCTTCCCGAGCTAGAGTCTCCATCTGGTGAGTATAGCCAAGCTGGTTTTTCCCCTAAGTGTCTGAGTTAATGTTTTTCGTACCCGGTTTACTGAGCAATCCAGATCACCCTGTATTTGCGTCCAGTCATTCAGTCTCCTAATATTAGTAATAATTCCTTCACGCACTTATTTCCTGGTGATGGATAAAACTGTTAGTGCAGGGCTGGCCCTTTCCTGAGACATTAGATTGATTAATTACCGGTTGAACTTTTAATCTTTTTAAGGAATCTAAAAACATTTAAAAGGGCCTATTCTCTTATAATGCAGATTTTTTTAAAATTTATTTTAGCCTTCTTTCATTTTTGAAGCAAATTCCTTACTATTTTACCATTGTGCCTGTGTTAACAGCACACGTTTGCCTTCAACAGTTGCTGTTTGACATCATCTTGAATTTGAATTGGGGATGAATCAAGTAGTAAAATAGTTTGGGGGGGGTGGAGATAAAAAAAAATCTGAATATGTCTACCTGTTCTGCAGGTTTCCACCTGTTCCAGGTCTCTACCTGTTCTCAGAGGTTTCCACCTACTAGTGTGCCAACTCGCTGTTAGGATTTCCTTTCTTCCCTGTGCAAACATGCTGTACCTAAAGACAGAAGAGAAGCTAAGGGTTGGCAGAGGTTATGGACTTGCTCAAATCTGTGCATTTGCTGAAGAGTTTTCTCAGCTGGCATGATTAGTTTCTAGGAATAACGTTCTTAAATATTAGGACATTGTAATACTAAACTTGCCTGCCTGGCTGATTGATACGGAAATTATTTTTCCTTTATTGCAGCGGTACCTGAAACAATTCTTGTGTACCCTTTCTGTATTGACTGAAAGGCCACAGTCATACAATTTTGTTCAATATGATCAGAGTCTTGAGTCGTCCTCGAGCTTTGTCGACTCCAAGAGGACTTCAGGAAAAGGCAGGGCAGACTTGCTTGCAGAACTGGAATTTACGGTCAAGAAACACTTTGAGACTTCTCTGGGGGGAGGCCAGTAAAGCAACTTAAGGCTTTGCTTGTTGAAACCTAGCGTAGGTTGGGCATCCTTGCCAGAACCCCAGTATTCGGCTTCCCTCTGCTTGTTTTGGATTTTTCTTTTCACTGTGTGCTCGGAACTATCACGAGTGAGTGTTCAGTCAATCCAGGAATTTGGAAGAACAGTATTTTAAATTTATGCTGTTTCTTCCTAATCTCTTTATATCGGAAGATTTAAAGAGGAAAAGCAGTGTTAGTATATAAGGACTTGCTTTGGGTCACCCTGTCGGATGACTTGGTTTGGGGTGAAACTCCTTCTTTGCCAGCTTGCTCGAGCAAGCTGGCAAAGAAGGAGTTTCACCCCAAACAGCGATCTCCCGAGGCAGGGAGCAGTGCTGGGAGCACATGACACTGCACAGAAAACTGCTGGTGGATGCTTATTTTTAATAGTGCAAATTTGATTTCTTCACGAAAAGAGCCCACATCTGCAGAGCGCTGATAAAAGGGAATTCTCCCCAGCCTGCCAGCTTTATTGCAAGTGATTCCGATTTTCTTCGGGAGCACTTTTTTTTTCCCTCGCCCAACTAATTGGCATTTATATGTGGTTTTCTGGTAACTTCAAATCCTGTTCAGAAAGATATTTAATTTATTCCTAATGTCTCACTTTGCTACAAGAAAACTTTTCAAAATTTCATTTTCATTTGTCTTATTTCTATGCTTGGTTAAATTCTTCTGTGTAACTAGAAAATATTTCCAAAAAGCAGTGCTAAACTCTTATGTGTAACTAGAAAATATTTCCAAAAAGCAGTGTTTTCTAGAGCCCCTGTGTGAGTCAGATTTCTAAACCCTGCCACTTATACATTTGTCAAGATTACTGACTGGGTAGACCTGATGCCTAGAACTAGAAGGCAGCTCTGTAGCTGGAACTGTTAAAAAAACGTATCATATATGGATTATCTGACTGGATTTTAATCCTTTAAATACTTCAGTAAGTAACTAGCTCGAAATAAAAAGAGGTTTTACAAAACTAATCGTAAGTAAATGCATAGCTGATTTTACTTTATAGAATTGCCTTCAAGAATAGAGTTCTCCTCATAGTATAAGGCAGTGAAACCCTTTCCAGTGACCGTGCCATCTCACAGCAAGTCTTTTCACCCTTTGTTACTCACTCTTAATATTTTCCCAGTCATTTCCGAGGTTTTTTTCATTGCTGGTAGTTCTGGTCCTCAGTTTTTACATCTACCCAGTATTTCTACAGGCTTTTTCTCATACTCCCTGTGGTCTTCTTAAATAAATCTGTGAATCACTCTGAATTGTTACTGCATTTGAACGGCTGCTTATAATGCAATTGCAATGTTTTTTTTCTTCATGAAACCCGATTTTCAAGGGGGAAAAAAGTGCATTTTAAAGGATAAACTGAATACCTTTTCCCCGGACTCCACCTAACTTGGATGCCTTCCCAAAGTAAAGCTCGTAGTATTCTTAACTCAGAGGAGGCGAAATGAATGTAGCTGTAAAACACAGATCAAAAGCAAACACTTAGTCACGTGGGAAAAATTTAGTTTCTTCTCCCTGTTAGAGGGGCTGATTCTCCCCTATCTAATTTCAGCGTACATCAGGAATGGTGATGGTGGAATTGCGCCGTTTAAAAGCCATGGTTACCCCACGGCAAGAACGAGTCACAAGAGCAGAGATGTCCTGTAAATGGAGAGAAAACGTGTTGCAGATGTTGCCCCTTGGGGTCAATAGTCTGAAAACAAACAGGGAAAGGCCAGAGGTGGGTAGAGTGGAGAACGGAGAGGGGCATAAGCATCCTAAACCAGAAGTAAAACCTGTGGCTGACACGGCAGCTGTGTGTCTCTTGGGAGGGAGGAAGGAAGCAGCCCCTGTGGGGCTACACTGGCCGTGGCAGTTCCCCGAGCTCCGGGACTGCAGATACTCCCAAAGGATTCCTGGCCTCCCTCTGTCGTGCCCCATTTTACACGCGCACGATGAAGATACTGTCTTTCTGCACAGAAAATGTTCAGTCTCTCTGCTCGCTCAAGAAGTTCACAGAACCGTCCTGAACAGACAAGCCCTGATTGTTCTCAGTGCTGTGCAGAGTAATACCGAATTTACTCTCTCCATTCTGCAGCAAATCGTCCTCAGGATGCCTGAAAACCACTGGAGTGACCGGAGCGAAAGCCAGGCAGCCCCAAGCCCCCGTACCCCTTACGTGAGATCCAACAGCATGTAAGTCAGGGTGTGTTCAAGCTTTTTATGGAACATAAAATACCACACGTGAGGCTTCACCTGCCGGTAGTTATAACAAAAAAACCCTGATGGTTGAATTCAGGTGAGTAGGAAGGATGTGCACAGCAAAGGGCAGCGGCTCGTGTAGGACCCGGGTTTGAATACGTTTTAATTTGTAAGTACGTGGGTATGTTTGCCATAGGTAGATCAGAGTCAGCTCAGTATATATCATCTGGATTTTCGGTTGTGTGAGCCACCCCGAAAGGCCACTAGCTGCTCCCTGCTGACAGCACTCAAAGGTAAAGCTTCACAACTGCTGTTTTATATATATTTTCTGTTGGTTGCACGTGTCCCCAGCACAGTGCGTTTGGCACACTGAGTCGATTTGAAGTCCTGTTCCCTGCCTAGACAATCGGGATAAGTGCGAATTTCTCTGCCCTGGAACTGAACTCGATTTGAAAATAAGTACAAAACATTGGAATTAGCAGGAGGTGGGAATGTAACTGCAGGGGAATGTTCCTCTGCCTCTTTTTGCAGTGCTTCTGGGTAACTTTCTCAAAAAAAATAGGGGTTTTTATGGAGTGAGAAGAATCATGGCTTTAATTTGCTATCAGAATCAGTTGTAAAATCTGTTACTGACTTCTTGTCTTCTGCACAATATTCCAGGAAAATGTAAAACTGGCAAATGTACCATCTAGGGGATTTTAAATGTTGGCAAGTTTCATGTGGGAAAAAAAAAAAGAAAAAGCCAGTTTTCTCTAAAGAAAGTTATTTTAACTTAAGGAATTACAAAGAATAAAGGAAGTTGTTTCCGGCCGTGAACTCCGATTATGGATGTGTGACTGCATGAAATAACCAACTACTCCTGACTTTTTCAAGAAAGTTTGACCAGCCCTTTCTTTTCGAAAAAGCTGACGCATCACGTGTTGATAATTTTCCAGAATTTCTGGGTTCTAGCTGGGATTTATCACAGTAACCGACAAGGTGCAGAAGGCTGGTCCGTTGGGTACTATAGGCGTGCTATAAATTTGCCGTCAGAGCTAAAGAATTTCTAGGATTCAGGGAGCGGGACCCTCTGCCGTTCAGTCAGTGACTCTTATTTTTGAGGAAATTATCGGAGCAACCAGGAGCTCATTAGCTGTAGCATAAATACCTCATGAACAGGGGCTTCTAAGATTTTTGGACAATATTGCTGTAACAGTTTTTTATCAACAGTAACTGAAAGCAAATACAAAATATAAATGTTTCAGCCGGCTTTTACTTTGTCGTGCTTCATATCATTAAAAGGTGGCTGGAATGCTCATTACCCTGCCACATCTGCAAACCTTTTTAAAATCAGAAACGCTGTTCTTTAAAAAGGATGCTCCGTAGCATGTCCTTATTCTTCCAATTACTTTCTCATTCCGGAGAGGTGACATTTGCCTCCCTGAGCTGAGAAATAGAGAGATCATCATTCGGGAGGTTTGCAAAGATGTTCTGTGTAATTCGGGACATGGTGGCAAGTGTTTATTGGGTAGGAAAGGAACAATTAGGAAATTGTGTGGAGTGATTCCCAGGGATTTTTTCCTAGCAACAGCCCTTCCCAGAGCACAGTCGTTTGGGAAATCGAAGTGAAAAAGCTCATTTCTGTGCAGTGTTCCCCAAAGCAGAGAGGCAGTTCTTCTTGGAGGCACCGAGAAGGGAGGTGCTGCTTTAGATGCTGACTGCTGCCCCGGGGTGTGTTCCACTGCTGGGAGGTATTTCACACAAATATTCCCTGGGGTGTCAGGAATTTGCGAGCTGGGCTCGGTCTAAGATGAGCTGACCCCTGTCGTATAAAAATGTGTGTGTGCACTGCTGAGTGTGCGTTGTGGCTGGGTAGCGGGGAGCCAGTGTTTTTCCTCGGAGGAGAACAGGGGTGCTGCACGTGTCCTTGTTGATGGCGAGGTGCTGCGCAGGAGATGCTGAGCAGGCGGGTCAGGAGGCCCCGCTCCAAAGCAGTTGCTGTTCGGAGTGAGCTGGGATGTGAACACATGGCTGAGAAAAGGATCTTTTCTTTTACAGGCAACGGGAACGTGAACGCTGAGACAAGACACCCTCGCAAGGCTGAGGGACGTGAATCTAAGCCGTTGCTGTCAGTCAGTGAATAGCTGAATTTTGAAAGCATTGGGCTTGTTTCGGCTCCCGTATCCAGGAGGGCAGGGATTTTTTTCTGAGCGTGCCCCATCTCAGTTCATAAAGCAGATTCTCTAGCCTTATAATAGCCGTGTGCCTCAGGCACATTATTTCAAGGACCTGGTGAGGGTGCTGTGTACCTTGGCTGTGATTTATTTTTTTCTCTCGCTGTTTAACTTCGTGCACAGAACTGGTCAGAGCTTGTGCCGGCTGTTGTTGAGGTCCCAGCCAGCCCCTCCCAAAGCCAGATCTCAACACGCAGAGAAGCCGGGAGCCTCAGCACAGCGGGGACGAAACACAGCCAGAGTACAGCTGTGTTTTAAAGCTGTGCCTTCAGCTGCGCCTGGACTCCTGTTTAATAGCAGTTAAGTGGTGAAGCGCTGTCTTCATGAAATGCTTCCCCTCTCTTAGCAAAAAAATCATGTAACGTACAATTTTTACAGTGACTTGTAGCATATTTTTATGCCTAAAATGTAACCCTGCCTTTTTAGTCCTCCTTAATCATAGTGATTTTGTGGAGAATACCAATTTTTCCGTTCTTGGACTTAAAGCTCGTTGTTGGGTTTTGTTTTTTTCCTTATTTCCTTTGGCATTAATTATCCCTCCTAAAAATAGCCAGGTGGAGTCCAAAAATATCCAGTGGAGCCTTAATGGACAGTTTCTTACAGGGAAGCCAACATCCAGGCCTGATTTATTCACCCGGTCGTGTTGTTTGAGCTGTCCCACCCTCCACAAGGTTTGCGTTTCTCAGGTTTGCCTCTTGGTCGCTCACCGCGCTTCCTTGGCGGTGCAGCTGCTTGCAAGGGTGTGTTAAGGGGGAACCACGTCTCACCTGCTCTGCAGGGAAAGCTGCAAAAGCTGGCGAGTGCCGTGGCCGCTTTCAAACCCTCAGTCCCCGAGGGTGACTTCTCTCCACAGGGAGGAAGGTGGATGTGGGGGTTATTTTTGAGGAGTCTGCCAACCTGCTCTGCCTTCTGCAGCCAGCCCACGCCTACTGCCCGGGACTGCGGGCACCACCCTCGGCCCCGGCCCGGCAAGCAGGAGGCAAGGCTTGCAGCAGATTTGGGATTGGCAATCCCAAAGTAAACTTTCTTCTTCCTGTCAAGTCATCTCGTTCCTCCCAGCGGGCTGCGAATGACAGCGTGGACAGCAGCCCCTGAATGGCAACACTTGGGATTTGGTTTGCCACTTCTAAGTCAATAAGAAGGTGGTTGCACTTTCAACCAAACCCAAAGGCTTTGCAGCTTCTTGGGACCTTGGTGTTCTGGTCCATTATTAGTGTGTGAGGGCGTTGTTAGCACAGGTACAGAGGCTAAAGGAGGTAACAGAGAAAACGGACTCGTGTAGGACTGATCAATCGCAATTCTGGTGGGAGGCTGGAACTAGATGACCGTTAAGGTCCCTTCCAGCCCTGACAATTCTGCGATTCAATGATTCTGAGGGTTGGATTAGGAAGTCTCGATACAGCCTGGGTTTGGGGCAAGCCGCTTGTGGGGGTGCCCATCTCCTTACCTCCCCTCTGGGAAGATCACGCTTGTGATGGTGATGCTCAGAGCTATGTGAGCTTCCGAATGTGGCATTTTGAGAGAGAGAGTCCCAACGTGATGTCATCTTTGCCCAGGGCAGGGCACGAGGCTTGAGAGAAAAGCTGCAGGGCCTTTGAAGTGCAGAGCTTTGAAGTTGAGAAAAGCTAGCAAATTCCTGTTGCAGCTGACTGTCTGTGGAAAATCTGGAGGTAAGACTTCTGAACCAAAGCGACTGGATAACATATTTAAAAGTAACAGACTGAGGAAGCGTGGCTTTCATGTTTTAACTCTTTATGCGGCGGCTGAGGAGCCGAACTCGATTCAATGACCGTGTACCAAGCAACGCTGTCGGTCTGTGCCTTGCTTCCTTTCCTCTCGGAGGCTTTGAGTGCGTCGAGATCGCTGACGTAAAATGCGTGTGTGCTGGACGGGGGAGGGAGGGATTTCTCTCTTCCCGTTGCTATTGTGTTTTGTTATGTTCAGTTTGTCTCCAGGATCAGAGAAATGACTTAGAAAGTTATTTCCACAATAGGCGAGCATGGGAAAACACAAACATCAGTCTCTTAAAGCCACACAGAGCTGTTTATTATGCGCTGACATGCCTCGCCTTCTAGTCTGCTGGAAATGCTACCACAGGAGCTCTCCCGCTCCTTCCTCTAGACCCCCTTTTGGATTTTGCAACTCAGGCCTTTCTTTTTCTCTCTCTAGAAAACGACATAAAATCCTGCCACCCTGTACTCCTTTCTCATTTTTCTGTACTTGTCTTGCCCCTCTTCACATTCCCCGTTTATTGCACCTTTCATGTCCATTTCTCATGGCTTTTCAGCTCGTTCCTCTCGCTGCCGAACACCCGAAACCCCCTCTCTAACCAGCCCCATCCCCCTTGTCCTTCAGCTGGGCTTTTTATCTCAGCGGCGCTCTCTCACCCTCGTACTTGGTGTCTTGCAGCTTCCTCCTGGGAGATGCCCCACTCGTACCAGGCAGGCCTTGGGAAGAACACTTGGACTAGCTCAGAGCAAGCCGGCCTGGGCAGCGTGACCCTCCGGGACCCTTTGGAGGGTTCCTTCCCAGGCTCAGCCCTGCTGCCGTGTTTCTCCAGTGGCATGGAGGAGAAACGTCAGTTCTGCGGAGACCCAGCGTCGCGGCGCCTCTCGTTGCCCAGCCCCTCTCCTGCTCTTAAGCGCTTGTTTCAGCCAGTGGGAGTCCAAGTTTAAATCTGTCTCCTGCCAGTGCCAACCAGGTAGGACAGGTTGATCCTATATTTACAGTGATGATGAGGCAGCAATTACACTCTAGAGCTGTTTTCCCTTGCTCAGGCGGAGGTGACACTAAGCTCAGTGTTTCGGGTTTATTTGCAGGCCTTTGGGGCCCGTTTTTGCCTAAAACCTCACTCGGGTTTTCTCAGATGTCTCTTCTTCAGTTTTTGTTACTTTTTTTTTTTTGAAGGTAATCTTGCTCTCCAAGCTGCCCTAAGCCCAAAGCTGGCTTCCAAAGCCAGTGCTCATTCATGCTTCCCTCTCTCCTTGCTCGTCACATGTCTGGGCATCCAGACTCTCCTCCCTTGTCTTGGATTGAGACATCTCTTAAAATAATCCTTCCCCCTCTCGATACTCTTAGGTGTGCCAGCAATGCCTTGTCTTTAGCTAGACCTGTGTGTTTGCCTGCTTGAATTTGGCTTAGCTGCCCCTTCTCTTAGACAAGGCGATGCAGTCTCTGGGCACCTCTGGAGACGCTGCCTGGCTTGCTTGCTCTGAAATCCTCTGGGAGGCCCCACAATGGTGCCATATGAGCCCTTCTGGGCAGCTGCTTATCTCGTGGTCCTCACCTCTTTGATTTCCATCTCCGCCTTCTCTTGCTTTTCGCTCTGTTTCTGCTGCCTGCATACTTTATTTATCTCTCTTTAATCTCTTGCAGTCGACTAGCAAAGCGTGCCGTGGGTGCGGTTCCTTGAATTGCTGTGGCAAAGAACCTTGAGATGGACCCTTTGAAGCCACAATTGGTGCACAGGTAAATGTAAATAGGAGAATCCCACCCTAATCCTAACAGTCCTACTGCTTCTCTTCGGAGCTGAGGAACCTCTGCCAAGCCTGTGAACGTCTCAGGGCAAATGCTGAGTCACAGGCAAGACAGAAACCCGCCCATTTAGCAACCCGAGAGGAGAAGCTTCTTTTGCAGGTGAGAATGTGTCACCATCCACGTTTCCGCGTGTGGGTGTCTGGGTGGGGAGGCACAGAACACCACAGAACCAAGGCAACGACTCCATACTTAGGCCAAAAAGGCATGTCCTTTGAGAAGGATTTGTTCATCTTTTCGTTCTTCTAGAGAGTTGAGAACACAGTATTCG
>NW_009706467.1:0-1102 GCF_000703405.1 Apaloderma vittatum | reverse complement strand
CGCTCTTCTGTTCTCAAACAGAGATGGCCAAGCCATCGTGTAGGAAGACGTAGAAATGCTGCTCTTCAGGGCCTATTTTCACAAACAGATAGTGCCTAGAAGTGTTGTGTAACCTGTATTTTCAAGAAACTTCAGACTCGTTCACAGAAAAGAGAAGCAAGCATCTGTATCAACATGACAGAAACTTTCTCTGAACAATTTAAAAAAAAAGTAATCTCACATTTTAGGCAATAGCACTGGGTGACATTTGAACAGAGATATCAAGCAGGATATCAAGCCTCAAACAAGCAGCAGAAATATCAACAACCGATGCTTTTAAACTGATACATGGAGAAGGAAATTAAGAGAAAACCAGGATTTCATCGTTACAAGTTTTATTCTGGAAAATGTAAACATCACTAACCATGCATACAAGTTAAGACAATATTTTACAGCTGTTAATTTTCCTTTTTCCTTTTTATTCCCATTTTGATCGTTGTTGCATAGGACATTATCACAATATATAATCTATGCGGTACAAAATACATAAAAAGTTACAGCAGAGCAAGAATAGATGAATATATAACTGTACAACTGTAATACTTCAATGTAGTGATTTAAAGAGTTGCAAAGTGACTCACGGAAGCATTCGTGTGCTGCTAATGAAACTGTACAGGTGAAGGCGACACCAGTAACACTACGGTTCACCAAAGCTGGAAGTACATATGGAAACACGTGCACGCTCACGGGCACCCGTGTTCTCCAGCACCCACATGGGCACGCGCTTGTGAAAAAGCGCACGTGCACGCACACCGTCCCCAAAACACGCGTTTACACAAACATCTGTGGCTGCAGCCAGAGATGAGATTCAACCACCAGTCTCAGAAAAGCAGGTTCAAACTTTCCAAATGCGACGGCGTTTGGCTCTAGGCTTTCGGTTCAGACCCGTCGCTACTTCTAATGACACGGATACCTGGTTTTGCTCCGTAGACACCCCTTCATTGTTCGGTGTGTAGTATATCCACACTGCTGTGTATTTATGTATACACATACATACTATACAATATACACACATATCTGTTTTTATATATGTGCATATGCTTATATCAATCCATATATATAA
>NW_009706466.1:17578-31111 GCF_000703405.1 Apaloderma vittatum | reverse complement strand
CGCCAGGAAGGGTTGCTGCCACCTCTCCTGCCCAGATGATAACGTTAAAAATAGACTCCTCGTCACCTAGCAGTGTTTAGGTACACAATAAAGTAGGTGTTTCATTCCAGGAGATGGTGCATCGCAGAAATCCTTGAGGCAGTTGTTGAAAGCTGGGCAAGTGGTGACTCCTCCCTGGTAGTGTTCAGCATGGCCTGCTGCAGGCAGCGTGTCCTAAAGGAGTAGAGCAAACTGCAGGACACCTAAGAAAATAGGAATGTGGGACGTGTATCTGACTTAACCGAAGAACTGTTAGTCGCCATGAAAATGTAATTGGCAGAATGGGACCCTGCCGTGCTGTTGCTTCTCTACAGTCCCAGAATCACAGGATGGTCAAGGCTGGTTAGAAGGGACCTCTGGAGGTCAGCTGGTCCAAGCCCCCTGCTCAAGCAGGACAGCCTGGAGGTGGTTGTCAGGACTGCATCCAGGCAGCTTCTGAAGATCACGAAGGTCTCCACAACCTCCCTGGTCAACCTGTGACAATGCTTAATCACGTTCACAATGTGAAAGTGTTTCTTGATATCCAGAGGGAACCTCCTGTGTTCTAGTTTGTTCATGTTGCCTCTGGTCCCATCACTGGGCGCTGCTGAGTAGAGCCTGGTCCCATCCTCTTTGCATCCACTGTACACATTGATGAGATCACCCTGAGCCTTCTCTTCTCCAGGCTGAACAGTCCCAGCTCTCTCTGCATTTCCTCATAGGAGAGATATTCCAGTCTCTTCATCTTTCTTGTGGCCCCTTACTGGTATTGCTATGTCTCTCTTGTACTGGGGAACCCAGAACTGGACCCAGCCGTCCAGGTGTGGCCTCACAGTGCTGAGCAGAGCGGAAGGATCACCTCCCTCAACCTGCTGGCAACACTACTATCATCTCAGCACAGGGTGCCATTAGCCTTCTTTGCCAGAAAGAACACATTGCTGGCTCTTGTAAAACTTGTCCACCAGGACACCCAGATCCTTTTCTCTGGAGCAGCTTTCCAGCTGGTTGTCCTGGGCTTGTTCCTCTCCAGGTGCAAGACTACGCACTTCCCTTTTTTGAACTTGTTAAGGTTCCTGTCAGCCCATTTCTCCAGCCTTTTGAGGTCCCTCTGGATGGCAGCACTGCTCTTTGGTGTATCAGCCTCTCCTCCCAGTTATCCATCAGCAGCAAACTTGCTGAGAGTGCCCTCTGCCCTATCATCCAGATCGTTTGTGAAGATGTCAGACAGTTTTGGACCCCAGTGTTGACCCTTGATAGTTACCAACCTCCATGTAAACTAATCATAACGCTGATCTCCTAGACCCCTTCCCACTCCACTTGAGCCAGCTGCAAGACAGGCAGCAATCTTACGTTCTGTGTACTCATCTCATGGCCTCAGTAGCAATGAGTCCTATCTCTTCTAACTAAAATACCTTACCAATGAAACAATTAACAGGGCTGGCATCTGGCTGTCATTATAGGCATCAGAGTTGACATGTTGTTTAGATGAAAGAGGGGCAGGGTCTGGGCTACACTTTATTATTGAAGAAACGGCATCAGTTCACACTTGCAAGAATGTCATAATAACTGTAAGCCAGACAAATCAAGCTTAAGCTTGCTGTCAGGGAACACTGACAGGGCTGGCAACAGCATGCGCTGCTTGAGCATAGATGATCTGCCACAGAATTTTGCAAGCAATAAGTAGTACTCTTGTCAACAACTGTCTGTAGATCCTTCCAGATTAAAACAAGGAAATAAACTGACAGAAATGGTGCAGTGGTTTGGAAGGAAAGGCTTTAACAAAATAGTGCTTAAGTATTCCAGAACTTGAATAATTAACTTAAATCATCTCCCAAAATCTGTGAAGAAAGCTCTGCCCATCAGCAAAATGGGGCAGGTTTAGATTTATGTGAAGTAAATTTGAAAAGCTCTGCCCATCAGCAAAATGTGGCAGGTTTAGATTTATGTGAAGCAAATTTGTCTAATGAGGTTCTCATAAGAGAATTAAAAGGTATGACAGCCCAATGCAAGTCCCAAAACGTCAAAAAAGTTTGATTCAGGCAGATAAGGAAGAAGTAAAACTTAAAACTGATTTCTATTCATGAAGCATTACCTTTGTGCAGTAGATATGCAACAAAAGATTATCCAAACATTTCTTAGTTTGGGTAAGGAAGTAGAATACTGGTCATGAACAAGTAATGTGTTTTAAGAATACCTTTAAAAGTATGAAAGTAAAATATTGAAGTAACTTTTTCCAATATTTTTATAATGGTAGGGAAAAAAGAACAAGCCCTAAGAAGTGTATTTTTCCTTTGCCAGCATTATCAGTGACAAACCTTGACACTGCCTAATTTTATAGTAAATGCTAGTGTTTGCTTCTAAGTCCAAACCAAAACACTTTACTAAGTTTCAGAGAAGGGAAAACTAAAAGGGAAGGTGAAAGTAAAATTCAACCAAAAAAAAATATCCTGGAAGTCAAATTAATTCATAACTCTGTCAAATGTGCAAGTAACCATTAGAAACTAATGCAGTAATGAAGTGTGAAGCAATTAGCAACAATGATGCTCAGGAAAACCTGAGACTGCACGTGGAGAGGAAGGGGAAGGGAAAATAGCACAGTAATGAAATTAATAATATTTCTATTTTAGGGAAAAAGAGAAACAACTGCCAATTTATCCATTGAATATTTTGCTATGGCAACAGTATGTTCACAACATGGAAAGAGCAAGATATATAACAAACTAAAAAGTGCAACTTAGTAAGTCTGTGGTATGGATAGCGGTCTAGCAAAGCCAACTACAAAGATAGGGTGATGGTCAAATTAAGCCAGTGTCTTCTGAACTAAACAGATTATGCACACACGTTATGCTAGATAAATCAATTCAATGATCACAGAAAATGTCAAAAACATGCAAACACAAAAGATTCCCTATTAATCCAGCACATTAGAGAGATTATAGTCACTAAGTAAGCATCTGTATGAAGTGTGGCCGTAAGCCTTCTTTGCTCTGCTCTCTTCTCATTCTGAATACAGTAAGACTGACAAGTTTCTTCATGTGCATTTTCTATAGTACTTATCACTAGAATACAAGGAGTTCACAAGCATCTGCTTTTCTTAAAACCCTTAGATGATAATTGGGCAGTTTCAACTGATTTCCAGATGATGAATAAAAAGCACGTGGATCTTGAGGTGAAATACAGCCACTGATCCCAATTATGCAACAGGAATCTAAAGCTTAGTCTTTTGGAGGGTGTAGCACTATAACCTTCCCCTTTCAGGCAAGCAGCCACTGCTTTCAGGGCTGAGCAGTTTCTCCATATTATACCCCAGGGCCTTGAGACAAGTAGCCTGAGAACCAAGAAAACATGTGCATGCATGTGTCTGAAAAGTCTGGGTAAAAGATTTGTCAAGCACCGTGTGGTATCTCCGAGGCAGTGCCAGGAACAGATTCAGCTTCAAAACTGTTTAAAAGACATGAGAGAGAGCTATTTTCCCAAAGTCAGGCTATGATAGCAGAATGCAAAGGTTTTACAACAGCACATTGTTTGAGTTTAATGTTCTTGATTGAAGCCAGGCAGAAAGGGAGACCATATGCCTCCCTGACAAACCGAACAGGCAGCCTGCTTTCCCTCTGTGCCACAGGCAAGAAATCAGGCTATCCAACTGGCTGGGAGCCCACTATCTAGTGGCCTGACTCATCATCTTACTGACGTATCCACTGGAGAATAATTTCTCAACCTTCTAAATTACAGACATATCAGCCTGTTCTTGTTCGGCTGCAGAATAGAAATGTCAGTGCTGCAGAATCGAGCTGTATGTAATTTCGCTATTTCAATCTGGTCATCAGTAAGTAATACCAGTAATCTTCCTCATATATGCTTTTCCTAGTTCTTCTTGTTACCCCACTGGCCATGTCTGGTTTTCCCATGTCTTTTTTCCACATCCCCATACCTAGTTTCTACATGCCATAGTTTCTTATTTATACTAATTGGTGTATACACTCTCCTAAATAATGGTGAAATTCAGGTGTCTTCTTCCATTTTAGACATGGTAGATTATTCCAGAAGGTTTCAAGTCTTCCATTAATTGTGTTATATCTGCCCATCCCATGCTAATGTCTCTGGTGCCTTCTAAATGACAGGAGGCACCTATGTTTAAACAACTGAATCTCATCCTCATAATTTTCACTACTGAATCAGTCTGGGTTTTAAGCCAGAGTCCTCTCCATCTTTGACTACTGTGTTAAGGTTATTTTGGCCAATATGAATCTTCTTAAAGGACTTTTAATTTTCATTTACATTTTACTATCTAAATGTCATACACACACATACA
The DNA here is from genome assembly GCF_000703405.1 of Apaloderma vittatum. Classification (NCBI taxonomy): domain Eukaryota; kingdom Metazoa; phylum Chordata; class Aves; order Trogoniformes; family Trogonidae; genus Apaloderma; species Apaloderma vittatum. Next base: position 26,781 of record NW_009706466.1, on the reverse strand, counting down.
TACACCATATTTCTGTTATCTTTCATAGTGTGGTTCTTTTGGTGTTTGAATTTTGAATTTGTCCACTTATTTGCTTTGCACAAAACTATGTTAAAATCATTTATCCATAGCCAATAGTTTCTCTTGATTATCTACTAAGATAAGATTCAAACACTTGCTTTTCTAGCTTAATACTGGCCTGAACAGCCTAGAATTATCTTCAAGAAACAATGAATTGCAGTAACAGCAAAATTAAATTGAACTAGTTTCAGGGTGAGGGTGAGTCAGCAAACAGAAAACAAATTTCAGTAAGTATTGTGCAGGCTGTGACTGATGGCCTAGGGAAATAAAGGCTTCTCATCCCCAACATTGAAAAACCAAGCAACCTAGTCCAAGGGTAGGAAGTGGATTAACTGACCTCCTGACATCCGTGTTTTCTGTGAATGCCAGTGTGCATAGACTCATTTGACTAGTCAAGATTGCCAGGATATTGCCATGACATCCACACAACAAAGGAGAAAATTATTTTTAAAACCTCTTCTCAGAGCCTGGAGGTGAATTGTAGATCTTCACTTTGGTTCATGTAGGTCTGATTCCAGTGATACTGTGCTCTTGCTGTAATAGTATCTTAGGCATAAGACACTTGTTTTGAATTTCTAAAGCAACATTTAGGACATACAACACTGAATAATCCAGAATTCAAGTGGCCTTGGTAAGAAATCAATCAGCAGGTCCACCATTATGGCACAGACGTTTCTGGTTGTTCTTGAAGCCACTGTGTTTCCATGCTAAAATCAGAAAAAGAGGCATCGTACAGATGGTCAAACAAAACTGCCTTTCTTCCCTGAAGAATTCCTTTCCCTCTAGTAATAACACAAATAATTAACACCATCCAGATGAAAAGGCACATAAGTCACTTTTTGGAATGAAACATCACTGTTGTATTTCATTTGGCATTGCCAGACTTAAGTTTAAGAAAGTTATTTTTGGCAATAGCAAGAGCACAGAAGACAACACGGACAAATTCATAAGCTACTACATACATATGAGCTTCTTCCTTCTGTAACATAAAGCCACAGAATATCTTTCTTAAATTGAGTGGCACAGTGTGGCTTTTGCCCTACTGGGGGTTACCAGCTGTAATGGGGTGTTGAACATAATTTAAATAATTTCTCTTGTAAGACAATATTTCTGACCTCAGAATAGAAACTGCAGGTGGTGCCAGCAGAGATCTTCGATCTATAAACTTTTTTCAAATAACAATGAACCTAAAAAATAGGATATCTGCTTTTTCACTTTTTTTCTAAGACATCTTGGTAGTGTTTGCTGCTATCAGTGGACTAAGCAAAAGCCAAATGTCATCCACAGTGAAGGTGGAAAAAACCTAGAGTACTGCTAGGTCAAATAAGATTTAGAGGTCACAAAGTTTAAGCAGTCATGTAAGTTTTAATAGCAAATGAAACACACTCACACTGCACACTGAGAATTTAATTTCTACCTTTAATAGGAATCTCTCAATGCAAAGTCAAATACAACAGTGTGTGCATACACTGTTAGCTTGAGATAACAGGAGGCACAGAAGGTGACCAGGCATTCTAGCAAGATGCTAAGGGCAGAAAAATAAATTAAAAAATAATAAAAATAACAAAAAAATATTGCAGTTGTTCTTCATTTTTCTGCTGAGAAAGGAAGGGATAGTTGACTCAGTTTTTGGTACTTCACTGGAAAGCTAGTGGCAGATGGAAAAGGGAAAGGCAATTCTGTCCTAACAGAAGTAGACATCTTCAAAATATGTTGCATCTGACCTGGATATGAGACATTTGCCATCCAGTATAGACAGTCAGAACACAGTGTCAAATGGCTGCAAACATAGTTGCTCTCAGCCCTGGCCAACACACTCTGCCAACACTGTTATCACCTGGCTTTCCTCAGCTCTTGGCTGCTTCACAGGTTCTACCATATTTAGGTCCATGGCCTGCCTTTTTTGGCTGGGCCACAGAGAATTTCCACCTTTACTGGTGGGCCCCTAGTTTGACAAGAATCAAAAGTTTCTCCAACGCTTCTGGGCACAGCTCTCAGCAGAACTGCCAACGCAGAGTTCCCAGAAAGCAACATTTGGTCCTTATATCCTTGGCCTACATACCCTCCTCACCTATGCACACACCACTGGGCAAGGCTCTTCTTCCTTAAATTTTTCTTGGCAGCCTGACACCTCTCTGGGGTATTGCAAGTAAGGGTGGACTATGTACCAAGGATATAGGAAGCTTTTTCTGAAGCACATGCATTTTGTGGGTCAGAATTTTATATTGTAGGATCCTAATGTAATTATTGTACTGTATTTGTGCTAAATTCTTTTAAAATTTGTTTTACTTTAAAATGGTAAATGTAAGCCCAAATAGTAGAAAGTGGAAGTTATCAAGGTTTGGAAGAGGCTGTCCAGGGAAGTGATTGAGTCACCGTCCCTGCAAGTATTTACATGTATAGACATGATGCTTAAGGACATGGTTTAGTCGTGGACTTGGCAGTGTTAGATTTACAGTTGAAGTAGTTGATCTTAGAGGCTTTTTCCAATCTAAATAATTCTACAATTAAAATGCCTATAAATATTGACTCACAGGCACAAGTTATTTACATACCCAATGTTTCTCTGTGTGTAGATTCTCAAAACATCTTAATCACTGTTGCATCTGCGTATCTTCTAGCAACATGTTAAGTACCCTGACTAACACATGTCAAGTGTTGTTTATTCCTGCTCTCAGTCTGTTTTGATTTAGTGCGGCTTCAGGCTAATAGGCCCGCAGCTGTGTTTAGGTTAGAGAAGAAAAGGTTGAAGCAATACATATTGCTGTTAGAGCAGAAGGCAGTGAGGTCTTCCTTAGTGCTCCCGTGTCAAGACTATTTGTTTCTCTGCCTCAGACAAACTAAGGTGGAAAATTTTGTCTCCTACACAGGGATGCTTGCTCTTACAGAGGGATGTTATACTTCCTTTGTGATAGAAGATGTTTAGCTTGGTTGTTTAGGCACTTGTTTAGATCTCTAAGAACAAGCAACAGTGCACTTGGAGGGCAAGAACTGAGATCTTGCATTTGACAGTAGTTTATGGAAGAAAAAGCAGAGAAGAGACCATAAGTATGTGTTACATTGGGGATGTGAACCTTGTATTTTGCACTTCATGGCCTCTTCTATGGGCTGAGGGCTTCATGTCCAAGTGCACGGAGTAGGTGTAGCCCAGAGGAAACAGGCAGGTAGGTAAATGTAAAAGTGAGAGAAGAATGCCATGGCTTTAGATGCATCACACCAAACTAAGTCAGAGTCTCCTACTCTGTGGGAGGTTAGAGAAAGAGGTACTTGTGTTTGCAAAAGGTTAGCGTTGGTGGGAAATCTGGGAGCACTTCCATGCCATGACTTGAACTGACCAGATGCAAACTCATACATATGCACCTTCTGCTCTTGTATTTAAGCAGTTGAGTATTCCTGGGAATCCTGTGGCCATGTTTGTATTCATTACATTGTAATCTTTTTCTTTGTTAGTGTCCTCATCCTTGCCAAACAATTCTTACTTCTCTGATCAAATCCTTTCCCTGCATGTTCAGTCTGCTGGCCTTTCAACATTCATACCGTGGGCCAGAAAGATATAAAAAGGCTGTGGAAATTTTCAGAAGAGGAGTGGGAGTTCCAGGCACAGAACCAGGAGGAGAAGTAACCGTGAAGTCAGAACAACAGCTGTGGCTGTAAGGACTGCTAGCTGAACCACGGAGAATAAGCACAGAAGGGCTGGGGGCAAGTGTTTTCCAAAGCTTGGGGAGGATGTGGCTCCAGAGTGGTACTAGAGAGAGAAGCAAGGAAAACTAAGTAGAAGAGTAGAAGACTGAGCATGAAAGGAGGGCAGGGAAGGAGGACTGTTGTGTCAGATACTAAGATGACCAGCAGATGGTGAAGTGTGGAACAGCTGCCTTGTCCAACAAGCCAAGTGTATTCATCAGGTCTCAACAACACCTGAAATTCATGACCGAATTGACAGAGAGGAAACTCTTTTGCAAATCCCCTCAGTTGTGACAAGGACAGGCAGGAATAGGTGGGATAAATTTGTGGGTATATTTACAGGCTCATATCTCTGTGCATGGGATAGCTTTAGGCTGTATCAATAGTAATAGCTATAGTTCTTTTTCTGTAACCGAATGCATTCCATATCCTTCAAAATATACTGCACAGCAGCAAATTGTTATACCATCATCCTTCCCAAAACAGAAAGCTGATGCCAGCATGTGTGCTCCTTTCTTCTCCAGATCATCTTCAAAGGAGCTGACCAGCCATAAGAGGGTTGCATGAAAGCACCACTCCTTTCTCTAGCGGTAACTAAAAGGAAACATAAAAGCTTTCCACCTCCTAAGTGCAGGCAGCACCATGATTATCCTTTCCCAAATGGAGGCTCTGACTGAATTCGTTTTTCACAAACGCTACTAACAATGTAAAGGGGATCTTTTCGAGTCCCCCCTCCAGCATGGCACATGTGCGGATGACTCGTCCTTTCCACTCTTCTTGACAGAGAAAATGCACAGTAAAAAAACATAGTGAATTCTAACAGTAATTTTTCTACCACAGAATCATAGAACCATACAATCATTTTGGCTGGAAAAGACCTTTAAGATCAGGCAACCTTTGTAACACAGGGTTTTCAAGAGAGTTGGATAAATCACTATCTCTATACTTTGATGCTGAGTTCCTTTAGGGATTGACTATCCTTTTCATTCTTTAATTGTCCAGTACTAGCATCATGCTTCTGATTTGGGAGCAGGATTCCCTAGAGCTAAATTATCAGAGAAAATGAATAAGAATAATCTTGCCAACTTTTGTTCTACACATAAAGTAATGACCTTTTGAATGAGTAATCTAACCTGCCAAATTTTAAAAAATATTTTCCTTTAGTAATTTTGTAAGAATGATATTTCCGTATAGGAGGATCATTTCTGTGAAGGAAGAAGGCCCACCCAGAATAAGATGACCACGGCATCGGTAATTTCTGCATTGGAACATTTGTGAGTAGGTGAACTGGGTAAGTGCTCTCCACTTCCTCCTGCAGAGTTTCTATTCAGCAGAAGTGGCTCAGCACCGCCGGCTGTTTTGCTGGACATACCTGCACGTAAATTAGAGTGAGAGCGCCCAAACAGGTAAAAATGAATAAACAGGACTTTTGGAAATGAAAACAAAATTAGCATCCTACTGAGCTCCCAGTAGGCTCCAAAGCCTGTTTCCATTCTTTATATAACTCCTCAAGTAAGTCCAAATATGAAATATATCACTAAGCATCCCTGCAGTGCTTACATATTCAGAAAGATTTAAGCTGCTGGGAGTCTAGATCAGATAAAAAGTGCCACATGTTGTCACTTCTGTGTGAACTAGGTGACATTTCACATAACATACTTTTCTTGAAAGGTGTGGCAACATTGCAAAAGAAACATGGAAATATAGTTCTTTAATAATACAATTCATTCTGAAATATAATTCTTTAATAATACAATTCATTCCGATGGGATGAGGCCCTCTACAGACAGATAGAAGTGGCCTCACATATGCAAGCCCTGGTCCTAATGGGGGACTTCAACCATCCTGATATCTGCTGGAGTGACAACACAGCAGGGCACAAGCAATCCAGGAGGTTCCTGGAATGCATCAATGACAACTTCCTTCTCCAAGTTCTAGAGGAGCCTACGAGAAGAAGTGCTTTGCTCAACCTCGTTCTTACCAACAAGGAGGGGCTCGTGGGGAGTGTGCAGCTCCAGGGCAGCCTTGGCTGCAGTGACCACAAAATAGTGGAGTTCAGGATGTTTAGGGCAGTGAGAAAGGAGAGCAGTGAACTCACAACCCTGGATTTCAGGAGACATGACTTTGATGGCCTCAGGGATCTGCTTAGTGGAATTCCACAGGATAAAGTCCTGGAGGGAGGAGGGGCCCAGGAAAGCTGGTTAATATTCAAGGATCACCTCCTTCAAGCCCAAGAGCTACGCATTCCAACAAAGAGGAAGGCTGGTGAAAACACTAGGTGCCCTGTATGGATGAACAAGATGCTCCTGGACACTCTCAAATGAAAAAAAAGTAGTCCATAGGGCATGGCAGAGAGGATAGGCAACCTGGGAGGATTACAGAGAAGCTGACTGAGTAGCCAGGGATCAGGTTAGGAAAGCTAAAGCACTGCTGGAATTAAATCTGGCTAGGGATGTCAAGGACAATAAGAAAGACTTCTATAGATATGCCAGCAACAAAAGGAAGACTAGAGAAAACGCAGGACCACTCTGGAAGGAAACAGGGGAGCTGGTCACATAGGGTATTGAAAAGGCCAAAGTGCTCAATGACTTTTTTGCCTCAGTCTTCATGGATGGGATCTCCAGCCACACTGCCACAGTTGCAGAAAGAATAGGCAGAGATTGGGGTCTGAAGAACCCCCCACTGTGAGTGAAGACCAGGTTTGGAACCATCTAAAGAACCTAAAATGCACAAGTCCATGGGACCTGATAAGATCTATCCACAGGTCCTGAAAGAACTGTCAGATGAAGTCACTAAGCCACTTTCCATCATATTTGAGAAATTATGTCAGTCTGGAGAGGTTCCCACTGATTGGAAAAGAGGAAACATAACCCTCATCTTCAAAAAAGGAAAAAAGGAAGATCTGGGGAACTATAGGCCCATCAGTCTCACCTCTGTGCATGGCAAGATAACGGAGCAGATCCTCCTGGAAAAGCTGCTAGGGCACATGGATATAGAGGAGGTGATTGATGGCAGCCAACACCAAAGGCAAATTGTGTCTGACTAATTTGGTGGCCTTCTACAATGGTGTTACAGCATCAGTGGATAATGGAAGTGCAACTGATGTCATTTACCTGGACTTGTGCAAAGCATTTGACACTGTCCCACAAGACATCTTGGTTTCTAAATTGGAAGTATATGGGTTTGATGGATGGACCACTCAGTGGATAAGGAACTGACTAGATGGTCATACTCAAAGAATTGATGTCCTACAAGGATCAGTACTGGGACCAGTGTTGTTTAACATCTCAGCCAGCAACATGGACGGGGGGATATAGTGCACCTAACTCTATGGAGTGGTTGACATGCTGGAGGGAAGGGATGCCATCCAGAAGGACTTTGACAAGCTTGAGAGGTGGACTCATGCCAACCTCATGAAGTTGAACAAGGCCAAGTGTAAGGTCCTAAACCTGGGTCAAGGCAATCCCAAGCACAAACATAGGCTGAGCAGAGAGCAGATTGGAAGCAGCCCTTAGGAGAAGCACTTGGGCATGTTATTGATGAGAGGCTCAATATGAGCCACCAGTGTGCACTTGCAGCCCCAAAGGCAAAATACCTCTTGGGCTGCATCAAAAGGAGAGTGACCAGCAGGTTGAGGGAGGTGATTCTTCCCTTCTACTCTGCTCTGGTGAGGCCCCACCTGGAGTACTGCATCCAGTTCTGGAGCCCACAGTACAAAAAGGACATGGATCTGCTGGAGTGGGTCCAGAGGAGGGCCACTAAGATCATTAGAGGGCTGGAGCACCTGTGCTATGAAGACAGGCTGAGGGAGCTGGGATTATTCAGCTTGGAGGAGAGAAGGCTCTGGGGTGACCTAATAGTGGCCTTCCAATACAGGAAAGGGGCCTACAAGAAAACTGGAGAAGGACTTTGTAAAAGGGCCTGTAGTGATAGGGCAATGGCCTGAAACAGCAGGAGGGTAGACTTAGATTAGATATAAGGTAAAAATTAGTGATGAGGCAGAGGAATAGATTGCTCAGAGAAGCTGTGGATGCCCCATGCCTGCAAGTGTTCAAGGCTTTGAGCAACCTGATCTAGTGGGAGAAAGGTGTCGCTGCCCACAGTAGGGAGTTGGAACTAGATGATCTTAAAGGTCCTTTCCAACCTTAACCATTCTATGATTCTTGTCTTTGCCACAAGGGAAAAATCACATATTAATACAGTGGTGTCCCTATGGGTTGCCTGATCTAGTCGAGAGGTGGCATCCCGGGTGACAGGGAGGCTGGATTAAAATGATCTCTGAGGTCCCTTCCAGCCTCAACCATTCTATGATTCTATGAATATATAATGTAATTCATCCCTTCTGATTTCATTTATGTTTCTTATTTGCTGCTGCTTTGATATTTTACAAAGGGTACTGAGAATAGAATTTTTCTAATGAACATGGTAGTGACAAGATTTTTTGCATAGTTTTTATTACTTAGTTTTTTACTCTGCACTCTCAAACTTTCTATTTTTCTCTCCCTTAGGGCTTCTCTTTTTAAAATTTGGCATAGTATTGAGGTTTTTCCTTTCTTTTCTCTCTTTGAAAGTCAGAGGTCTGCTTTGTTCATGTTCTTTCACATAAAAGACATTATCAATAACATCTGCACAGGCCCTGGAATAATTTTCATTTTTATTATAAGCAGAATTTTATGATTACATAGATGCATTTCTGTATTAGTCAGAGAATGCAATCAAGAATGAAAGCATACACTGCAGATATTCCTGCATAGACATAGACACAGCCACCTCCCTTAACAGCTACACACAGCTGTCTCCATCCAGTTGGTCTCATCTGCTGCCCAGAAAGAGACTTGACATTTGAAAGATCACAGCAGGCAAACCAAAATCTTAAATATTTAAATGTGAAATTTTTTTTTGAAAATGACAAGGAAATAAGAAGCCACTTTTCCTTGCTGTGTCTTCGTGTATAACTTTATTACCAACTGCCTGATTTTAATCGGAACTACATCATCTGTGGGGATGTACTTTAAAAGAACAGTTTTCAGTGGTGTCCCCCAAGGATCAGTACTGGGCCCAGTCCTATTCAACATCTTTACTGACAACCTGGATGAGGGGATTGAGTCTACCCTTAGTAAGTTTGAGATGACACCAAGCTGGGGGAGAGTGTTGATCTGTCGGAGGGTAGGAAGGCACTGCAGAGGCACCTGGACAGGCTCGGTCAATGGGCTGAGGCCAGTGGGATGAAGTTCAACAAGACCAAGTGCCGGGTCCTACACTTTGGCCACAATAACCCCCTGCAGCGCTACCAACTGGAGCAGGAGTGGCTGGAGAGCGGCCCGGCAGAGAGGGACCTGGGAGTGCTGGTTGGCAACTGGTTGAACATGAGCCAGCAGTGTGCCTAGGTGGCCCAGAAGGCCAATGGCATCCTGGCCTGTATGAGGAACAGTGTGGCCAGCAGGAGCAGGGATGTGATTCTG
>NW_009706466.1:998-17386 GCF_000703405.1 Apaloderma vittatum | reverse complement strand
CTACTTGAAGGAAGGATGTAGTCAGCTGAGGTTCGGGCTCATCTCCCAGGCAACTGGTGACGGACGATAGGGCATGGCTTGAAACTGCATCAGGGGAGGTTTAGGGTGGATCTCAGGAAGCTCTTTCTCACGGAGAGGGTGCTGAGGTACTGGGATGCACTGCCCAGGGAAGTGGTGGAGTCACCATCCCTGGCGGGGTTTAAGGAGAGGCTGGATGTGGTACTTAGCGCCCTGGTCTGGCCGATGTGGTGGTGTTGGGTCATAGGCTGGACTTGATGATCTCAGAGGTCTTTTCCAGCCTCAGCAGTTCTGTGATTCTGTGATTCCTAGCTATGCCATCTTGGATGTTAAATGCACACTTCATGTGCAAGTGCTTTAACCATAGTACAAAAAATAAGAAGCACCGATAACATCTCCAAAGACCATTTAAAAAAACCCCAGGTACTACACGGGCAGTTTTCTGTAGGAGTGTGCTGTATATGCTGAAGAGCTCTGTGGTGGTATAGAACCCCTCCCTGGGCCATGTTGCAATGTCAGGATCAGCCAACATTACATTCTTGTGCCTGGATCATGGCTTGCTCTGAAAGGAACCAGAAATACCTGATAAGAATAAGAACTGTGGCCAGAAATGGAAAAACATTGACCAAAGTCAATAATCTTACGATCGTGTTAATAGTGATCCTAAGTGAGACCCTTTGAGCTCTCTGGGATTGCATCAGGCTATGACCCAGTATCTCCCCCTAAGTTGGGACACCTCCCAGGGTAGGATTTTGATGAATAAATTTCACAAGGATTTCCAGGATAGTCTGCTGATAGGTGCTACTGAAATGCTGACAAAGGAGAATAGTGAGTAATTCACTACAACTTGATTTCACGAGGTTTCTAAGATCATTTGGTACCAACAATTTATTACAACCTACAACGAGAAAGGTTAACCTGTACATCTGTGTGTGCATGACATTTGATTTAGGAAACTTTGTTCTAAGTCTCAGGTGAGCCTTGCCATTTTTGAATCTTCAACTGAATTTCTGCACTGATTATAACAAACTTTGTTAAATCACTCTGATAATTGGCCAATGATTGAGTATTGTAAAAAATCACTCAGCCCAATTTTGTGATTACCATGTTAATATATCTTAATTGTTACTATCTCAAAACTGTGTAGAATCCATAATCACTCAAACAAATTCACACAGAGAACAAGATGCTAAAACATTCTTTCGTAACACATTGGTGTAGGCAGCAGGATCTTGAATCAACTTTTGTGAAAGATCTCAGTGAGAGGGTCTCCTTTAGCCTTTTGCATCTCCAGTCTCTGTAAGTAATTCTAAAATGATTTAAAAGCAATTTTCCTTTGTATGTTTCTTCCAAGTTGTAAATATTAGAGTGAACTTTGCCATCACACTTTGCCAAGTTGCACTTTTACGAATTTATATTAAAATCCCTTTTGTTAATACTTTTGATGATGATTCTTCAAGAGAACTAAATCACTCATTGACAGCAAGCTCTCACAGTGACAGAGCTCAAAAGTGGAGCATCATACCTGCACCACGCTCCTCACCTCTCCTGCCTGCACAGTCCTTGTACCACACACTGCCCCTGTGCTCCATGTACACCCCCAATCATGTCTCACAGCTGCCTCATGCCTTTATCCATCAGGGTCTAATAGCAAAACAGGAGGTAAAAGTCAAGAATCCTCCCTCCAGGCTAACAGTTTTCCATATTGTCCCCCAAGGGTTTTCTTGGGGTATACCTGGCAGCCTTGCTGGAGTCACTGACCTGAACCTATTCCCACAGGTCCAGACTGACAAAATGTTGTTGTGGGGAGCTTTCTGCTTCCCCACCCTGTTCCGCAGTGAGCCGTGTGCTTCCCTCCATCCCTGGCTTTTGGCAAGATGCCTGGATGCCCTCCTTTTTTTTGTCATACTCCTTATTCAGAAGATCTCAGACTACAAGCTGGCAGAGGGCGCGTCTTTCGGGGGAACATAGGTGAAGCCAGAAGAAGAGAGTACTTAAGGAAGCAAGGCCATCTGCAAAAAGGTGTGTTCACAAACCAACAAAAGCTAGTTACCACAACTGATATTCAGGACAGAAAGTTTTCATTCTGCTCACATAGTTTGTAGCCAAATGTAGATTCTTACAACTAGCGCCCAAAGAACGGAAATTCCATGCTCCCTGTGGGCCTCCCATGGCAGTGTCACTGTCACTCTCAGAACACCTTAGAAAACTCAGAAATTTGGCATCGAATAGTGGGCCTTGACTGCTCGGGGACTGAATGACTCCACAACATCAGATGAAACTTTCCTGGCTATACCTTTATCATCAGACTCCTGAATTAAATGGACTTTTTGCCTACAGCTTTTAGCTCCAGTCAACTCAGCCAGCTAATGTGGTCAGAACAACACACAACTATCTAATGAGAAAGCTCCAAAGGTAAAACAAGATGTCTAAGCTCCTTATAGTGCCTTGAGGCCAGTTCTGTTATTTCCACCCTCTGTGCAGAAGGAGCTCTCAGTCTGTAACAGGCATAACCCCCTGCCAAAGACAGGCTCTGGTATTCTTCCAGGACAAACCCATGGAGAGTTTTTTTTCTCAGACATGGGAGAATTTGCTTTATGTCAGAAATGGTGCCTTCCCACATTGCCAGCTCTGACAGGCTGCATGCATTTCTAAGAATCCTGGAAAGTATTTGAACTTTTCCCTCTCCCAGATCAAGCAGGCTAGACTGTGGGTGCAGCTGTGTCTCTGCAGAATAGTGGCAAGATGTCCAGCCTTATTTACTAATGCCATTCTGTGGGGAATGCCTGTGGTAGAGCAACACCACTTCTGCGCTAGGAAACTAAGCAGTGCCAGGGACACGATTTTCTGCTCTCTAGGTGACACAGAATTCACGGAATGGTGTTTCCTTCTTGTGCATCCAGCCTAGCCAGAAGCTAGGTAGCAGTAAGACAGATAGTGAGTGGGTCACTTTGTACCATCTTGTCTCTCTGAAGTGTGTTACCACTGCAGTTTTTGGAGAAGATGAGGACAGAGCCAAACTTTGATGCTTCTGAGATGCAGGCTGGTTAGAGGTGGAAGGGAAGAGACAGCGAAGACCATGAAGTATGGGGAATATTTGACTTTTCTCTCTCATGTGTTTCTGTGTACCAGCTTTGGACAGTTGTGATGCTTACTGTGGTGCCTATGCCAAGACACTTGCTACTCGATGAAGAAATAAGATAAGGTGGGCCATGTCCAGGAAAACACAAGACCTGAAAATGTGATGTAGTTGTTGCATTAAAAGTGGCACAGCCTAAGGGCAGCAGCTAACACACACCACCTAGCTGGTGAGCAGCATGAGATCATCACTCAGCAATGTTTCATGAACTGGATAATCTTTGTTCTGTTTTGTTTGCTACTGATTGCCACATTAATGTGTTTATATTAAGCTTAAATCTTACATTTGTTTGTATGGGACCTTAGTCTTGAAGGTATTCCCAGAAGCAATCCAATAGCACAGTGGCCTCTAGATTTGAGAATGGCAGGGGTATATAGGTGCCTTGGTCTGACATTAATTTACATGATGTAATGTAAGTATCTCTGTGACGAATTCTGTGAGCTTTGCAAACGTGAGCAATAATGATCACTTATCCTTGTACTTTAAGTCATTCTACCTCATATCACCGCAAAACAACCACAAAAAATGAATATGCTCTTGCAGGATTAGGATCTTAGTACCTATCCTTATGAGTGACTACCAGACACTTTGTGATATGCAATAAACTTCTTAAGTACTATTATGTTATCCTCCACAGTCCCACATTTGTAGCATGCCTGAGTGGAGTCATAGAATCATAGAATCATAGAATCATTTCACTTTGAAGAGACCTTTAAGATCATCAAGTCCAACTGTTAACCTAATACTGCCAAGCCCACCACTAAATCATGTCCCTAAGCACCTCATCTACATGTCTTTTGAATACCTCCAGGGATGATCACTCCACCACTTCCCTGGGCAAACTCTTCCAATGCTTAACAACCCTTTCAGAGAAGATTTTTCTCCTAATATCCAACCTAAACTTCCCCTGCCGCAACTTGAGGACATTTCCTCCTGTCCTATCACCTGTTACTTGGGAGAAGAGAATGGTATCCACCTTGCTACAAGCTCCTTTCAGATAGTCGTAGACAGCAGTAAGGTCTCCCCTCAGCCTCCTTTTTCTGCACACTAAACAACACCAGTTCCCTGAACCGAACCGCTCCTCATAAGGCTTGTTCTCTAAACCCTTCATTAGATTCGTTGCCCTTCTTTGGACACAGAATCATAGAATAATTTAGGTTAGAGAAGACCTTTGAGATCATCAAGTCTGCATGCTCCAGAATCTCAGTGTCTTTCTTGTAGCGAGGGGCCCAAAATTGAACACAATATTCAAGGTGTGGTCTTACCAGTGCCAAGTACAGGCACGTAATCACTTCGATGGTCACAGAGTCATAGAGTCATAGAGTCATAGAACCATAGAATCATAGAATCAGAATCATAGAACCATAGAATGCATTGTGTTGGAAGAGAGCTTTAGAGACCATCTAGTCCAACCCCTCCATGGTGAGGGACATCTTTAGCTAGATCAGGTCGCACCCCATCAAGCCTGACCTTGCGTGTCTCCAGGGATGGGGCCTCCACCACCTCTCTGGGCAACCTGTTCCAGTGTTTTGCCACCTTCATTGTAAAAAATTTCTTCCTTTGATCCAGTCTATATCTACCCTCTTTTAGTTTAAACCCATTGCTCCTTTTCCTATCATAACAGGCCTTGCAAAAAAGATTGCCCCTATCTTTCTTGTAAGTTCCCTTTAAGTACTGGAAGCCCACTATAAGGTCTCCCCAGAGCCTTCTCTTCTCCAGGCTGAAAAACCTGAACTCTCTCAGCCTGTCTTCACAGGGGAGGTGTTCCTGTCCTCTGATCATTTTTGTGGCCCTCCTCTGGACCAACTCCAACAGGCCCATGTCCTTCTGGTGTTGAGGGCTACAAAGCTGGACGCAGTAAATTCAAGTCCATCAGAGACTTTTCAACAACATCACCATAACAGAGTTTTGAAGAAGGACTAGACTTTTTAAAGGCATTGGGGTTTTTGCCTTTTTAAATAGATAGTGAGCGGTACTACTGCCTATCCATTTAAAGCACTCCATCCATTTGAAACTGCATAGAAAGCATGAGATAAAGATTTTAAAGTAGATGTTGTTTACATGAACCCCAAGCCTGAATTTCCAAATACAGATCAGGTCAAACGTCTTAGCAAATGTGTTGGTTTTGCTCCATGTGAACCCTGAGGTAATCAAAAGATTTAAGACTGTCTTCTGAGGAAGGTAAAAGCTCTGCTCCTATTCAAACTATTGAAGAAACAGGGAAACTGGTGGTGTTCATTTCTGCAGAAAAGAATGGGACTTCTGTTACTCTGAAACATTTGGAAATGAGATTAAAAGATTCTGCAGATGATCCTGTTATTAGAGATGCAGGAATTTTTAATTTGTAAAACTTACTCCCTCAAGACCTTGGTAGAAATAAGTGGTTCCAGCACTGCAGGCACCTTTTGGAAGCTGAAGGATACAGAAGCACTGAAGCATTACCACAGGAGAAAGAGGTCAAACCTGCATCCAGAAAGTGAACCCTGCACAGATTGCTTCTGCACTATATGGCAGGAGGTATTGATTTCCTCACTCATGTGGAAATTATGAAGATATTGTGCCATTTCTTTGTTATTGCCCTAAAGAATCTCAAAATTTTTGCATGCTGCAGAGGGAGTTTGTGTCCCACTAAGTGCTGATACTAATTATGAGGGCAGAACAAACCAGATGGAAGCTTTTCTGCTTTGCTTTTGGGGAATAAAGATAACACAAGCCTAGACTCTCTACACTAGCCTGATGGCTTAGATGATTCCTCACACCAAAATTATTTCAGCTTTTTCTCTTGTTACATGGGGTAACATAAAATATACAGGAGCTGAAGGATGAGATTATGCTAGGTGTCTCCCTATCAGACTATGTCCCTTACTTGCTGGCCCCAGGGTCAGGTCTGATTTTTTTTCTGAAATTATGAACTTTGCATTGTCTGCGGTGTCTCCTTTGGGCAGAGGCCGAAGTGTGTCTCCATCCCACTTGCTCCATAATCCACTGGTCACATAGCCTGCAGGATTTACATAGGAGCTGGAGGTTTGAATTTACACAAGTCAAGAAATGGTTCTTCCACTTCTTTGCTGACTGCTTTAATTAATAGATTGTTCTTCAGAACTAACTGTTGCCTTTTTTTCATTTATTCCTCTTCCCTATCTTTGCTAAGGAAGCCATGAGCTAGACATATGCATCCCAATGTATGCTGTATGTACTAAGCACTATAACTAAGCACAGAACAGATTGAGGCCTCACTGGGACACTACTTGTAGCTTTTAAAAGGATGCTTAAATCCAGGAGACAGACAGCATTTTAGACCACCCTTAGGTACTCTCTAGTAAGTCTCACATATGCCTTAATTCCACAGCCCTCTGGTGCTACAAATCCTATTCATAGTGCTTACCTCTCCTCAGTCAATGCATAACAAACAACTGCCTGGACACCTGCATGGGCACTCCTGACTGGTTGCCTACTATCCAGCTACAGGAGGCATTGTGCTCACAAGCTCTCATCCTGCAGGGGGATTTCAGCCACCTCGATATCTGCTGGAAAAGTAACACAGCGAGCTGTAAGCAATCCAGGAGACTCCTGGAATGTCTCAGTGACATACACAAGTCTAAAGGACCTGAGGAGATGCATTCCAGAGTGCTGAAGGAGTCATATGGCAGCATTGCCAAGCCACTCTCCATGCTGTTTGAAAAGTCATGGCAATCAAGTGAAGTCCCTGTTGCTCAGAAGAAGGGAAATATGACACTCGTCTTAAAAAGGGATAGAAAGGAGGTCTCCGGGAACTATGGACCTGTCATCCTCACCCGCGTGCCTGGGAAGATCTTGGAAGGGATTCTCCTAGAGGCTGTGCTAAGGCACGTGGAGGGCAAGAAGATGATTCTAGACAGTCAGTATGTCTTTAGAGAGGCCAAATCCTGCCTGACCAACCTGGTGACTTTCTACAGTGGAGTGACTGCATCAGTGGACAAGGGAACAGAAATGGATGCCACCTGTCTGGACTTCTGCAAGGCCTTTGATGCAGCCCCCCACAACACCTTTCTCTCTAAATTAGAGAAGCATTGATTTGATGGGTAGATAAGGAATAGGCTGGATGGTTGCACTCAGAGGGTAGTGGTCAATGGCTGAACATCCGGATGGAGACGGGTGACAAGTGGTGTCCCTCAGGAGTCTATACTGGGACCAGTGCTCTTTAATATCTTCATCAGTGATATAGACCGTGGGATCAAGTGCAGCCTCAGCAAGTCTGCATATGACACTAAGCTGAGTGGTGCAGTCAATATGCCAGAGAGATGAGATGCCCTCGAGAGGGACCTAGGCAAGCTGGAGAAGCGGCCCCATGTGAACCTCATAAGGTTCAATAAGGCCAAGTGCAAGGTCCTGCACCTGGGTCAGGGCAATCCACATTAGCAGTGCAGGATGGGGGATGATGTGATAGATAGCAGCCCTGTGGAAAAGAACTTGGAGGTACTGGTGGATGAAAAGCTAGACATGAGCCAACAATGTGCGCTTGCAGCCCAGAAGGCCAATCACCTCCTAGGCTGCATCAAAAGAAGCACGGCCAGCACACTGAGAGAGGTGATTCTGCCCCTCTACTTTGGAGAGATCAAGTACGATGGCCAGCTTTGAAACCCTTAACACAAGAAGGACATGGACTTGTTGGATAGGGTCCAGAAGAGGGCCACAGAAATGATCAAATGACTGGAATACCTCTCCTTTGAAGACAGGCTGAGAGAGTTGGGGTTGTTTGGCCCGGAGAAGAGACGGCTCTAGGGAGACCTCATAGTGGCCTTCCTGTAGTTAAAGAGAGCCTATGAGAAAGATGAGGAGGGACTATATACAATGGCAAGTAGTGATAGGACAAGGAGCAGGGGTTTTAAACTACAGCAGGATAGATTTAGGTTAGATATTGGGAAAAACTACTTAGCTATGATGGTGGTGAAACACTGGAACGGGTTGTCCCAGATAGGTGGTGGAGGTCCCATCCCTGGAGACATTCAAAGTCAGGCTTGATGGAGCTCTGAGCAACCAGATCTAGTTAAAGGTGTCCCTGCTCACTGCAGGGGTTGGACTAGATGACATCTAAAGCTCCCTTTCAACCCAATGCATTATATGATTCTATGATTCTGTTGCATAACCCATGTCCCTTATTGGATCCAACCCTTTATTTTGGGTTCATACCAGCATGACATTAATATTTACCTCCTTCTTTCCATACAGTTGATCTATATTTTTTTTATTGTCCTCTCTTACTTAGTACATCTCAAGACCTTCTGTCTTTTACTTTGAAGTTCTTTGTGAGATTTGAGTAGATCTGGTTTTTGCCATTCCTAATGTTAGCCAACTACATTCTGAACTACAATTAGTTTAGCAGGTTGGTCTCTGGTAGTCACTTTTTCCTATTAATCCAGTAGATCTGAAGCAGATTTTTCCCTTTTGTGTAGCTGCAGGTTACAGACTTCCTCTTCATTCAAATCTCTAAACTTAATGCAGATGATTTCACTGATAAGTCCGATGAATTCATCTCCACTTCTGCTTTCAAAAGCAGGGAGTTTAGTTGCAAAACTACCTTAATTTCTCCCTTTATCTTAAAGTGAATCATCTCGTCACCACTTAATTTAAAGTTTTAGCCCAGAATTATATCTTTCATAAAGCATACATTATAAAACTAAGTTTAAATTTACATTTGTAGCTAATGTTTACATTACTATTTGGAGAAGAACCTTGTTATCATTTAACCCCAGCTGGCAACTAAGAACTATACAGGCTCTCACTCAATCCTTCACCTCAGTGGAATGGGGAGGAAGATCCCAAGAAAGGTAAACCTCATGGGTTGAGATAAGAACAGTTTAATAACAGAAATAAAATATAATAGTAATAATGAAAAGGAAAATAACAAAACAAAGGAGAAATAAAACCCAAGAAAAGACAAGTGATGCATGATGCAATTGCTCACCACCGGCTGACCGATTCTCTAACAGTTCCTCAGCAGCGATCAGCCCCTCCCAGACAAATCCTCCCAGTTTATATACTGGATATGACATCCTATGATGTAGAATAACCCTTTGGCTAGTTTGGGTCACCTGTTGTGGCCTGTGCTTCCTCTCAGTTTCTTGCACAGCTCCTTACTGGCAGAGCATGGGAAACTGAAAAGTCCTGGGCTTGGGATAAGCACTACTTAGCAACAACTAAAACCTCAGTGTGTTATCAACATTATTTTCATACTAAATCCAAAACATAGCACTGTACCAGTTGCTAGGAAGAAAATTAACTCTCTGCTAGCCAAAACCAGGACAAACCTGTCATCTCTCACAGTGAGAAATAATATGCTACTAAGGAAATGTAAATTTTCAATAGATATCTAAAAAATCTGTGAGCATTAGGAGGAGTAAAGCAGTTCATGTAGTTAACATTTTGAAATTACATCTGTTTATGTCTGCCAAGGTTTTACATTACAGAATGGACATGTAGTAAAGGACTGGTCAAGAAACAGGGAGAGCTGACATAACAGGATAGGCAAGGAACAGAGATAGGAAGTAAAAGAGGCTAATAAAGAACAGACAGAAGTCACAAAGGAATTTCTTGCCAAAGTATCGTGTATATTTTGGATACGCAGAACTTACATATCACCACAGTGATTCCAAATTATCAGAACTATTTACCTTTTAGATACAACTGCCAAGGTTTGTGTACCTCTGCAGCACTGAGTTAGGTGGTCATTAAAAGTGTTACCCAAGCAGGCCATCTTTTAAGCCACTTTGACCTAGATGAATTCTTGTCTAGCCGTATTTTCCTTCCTTATTTTTTGCAGTCTTAGCGCGTTAGTGATTTACATATCACATTAGCATTATGGACTGCCTTCATATTTTATTTTTATAGAGCAATATATGTTCCTTCAAATGAGTATTTCACTCTTAATTTCTGTTTCATTGCTTGAATGTGTAGTCACATCCTTATCTTAGTTTATTAGAGAAAAGTACTCAATGACAAAGATGCAAGTTCAATGCTTTCATTTAAAGAAGATAAAAGCATGACTTTCAAAACATTTTCTGTCTACCTGTGCTCAAAAAGCAGGGTAAGTATTCAGCCACATGAAGTGGGTAGAAAATATGAATGAAAAATATAACAAGGGAGTAACATCAGCTTTGTGGAAGGTGTTAACATGAATGGCAGTTCCACTGACTTGGACTGAGCTCCTCTTGGAGCTGGACTTTGGATGGAGATCTGTGAAGTAGGTGGCCAATGCAGCTGAGTATGGTGGGTAGACAAAGAATTCTGCACTTTGAAATGTCTTCTCTGAATGAGATTTTGTAAGTTTCCAGAGTTGAGGAGGTGGCAATTCAGTAGTTATTCTTCTCTTACGATTGCCCCTTCTCAATGAACGTACTCTTGCTTCCATCGAATCCCAGATAGATCAGTGGTTTAGATGATTATAAATCATCAATCAAGTCAGGCAATGGGTATATATACCCATCAAGAAATGTATTTTCGTGTAATAATTAGCATGATGAATCATATTGCATTGGAACAATACTGGATACCAGGAGAGAACAGTAAATCAAACAGTATTTTTTTGCAAAGAGCATGTTTTTCACCACTACTGAACTGCACATACTTTTCATAGGAAACAAGCGATTGTACTGACATCTGATTACAGCTGTATAAACCAAAGTCTTCTATTTTCTGAGCCCACTGCAAATCTGTTGAAAGGCACAGGGAGAAACAGCGGAACATTTGGAATGCACACGAAACATGACAGAGGCTTTGGCATAGCAACACTCAGGGAGCTGTAAAATACCTGCTGCAGAAGGTGTTTCCACTTAGTCCCTTCCAAATCTCTGAGAACCATCTGCTTTTTGGAATTTGTCCAATTCCAAAAAGCAAATGATAGCTAACAGGTTTGGCAGTGCCAAGAAGATACAGAACTTTCAGAAAGTTTATAGTTGCCAGCCCAAACGAAAAAGTATTTTTTGTTCTGTGCTCACTAAAGTCATATCAGCAGTCTTATTTTGCCTTACAACTGTACACAGTCTCTTTTAGACACTCTTTTAGAGTCCTTCCTCAAACATGAAGAAGCTTTCAGATTCAATTATCTCTTGGCTGTAAGTAAAGAACTCAAAGAAAGCAAAAAGGCAATTTATGCATGCAAGATGGAAGATGATTGAGTCAAGGAAGTGATATTGACTTGGACAATATGAATGTTTTCAAATCTCTTCCCCATGATGCTACTTTGTCAGACTCAAAACTGTAGCACTGATCAGCTCAATCATCCAGGGTGAGGATGAAGGTTTGGTTCAGGATGTCCAGGAGCAATAAACGCAGACAACAGGACTTCGGAACATAATAGAGAAGCACGAGCTTCAGCCCTAGACATTGTCCCACTCAGCATACTAATCCACATCCATATTCAGGAATGAATCAACCCTAGCCACTGACCATGACCGGTCTTCCCCTTCCCTATTCTCCCCTCTCCTTCCTTCCTCTCCTTTTCTTTTCCCTCCTGTCTCTGTTCTGTTTCTGGCTCTGCTGTCAGCTTGTGTTTCAGGAAGGAGGAGGTGTGGAGAATAAAAGGAGAATTCCCTCAGTCCAGGGCCAAAGACCAGGTGGGAGAAGACACAGCTCTTCTCACTGCTCCTGGACGCCTGAGAAGCCAGCTCCACACGGGAGTGCAAAGTGTTCGTTTCTGCCAAAGCTCAGCCTCTGAACAACATAATTATCAGTTCTCAATTATTCCAGCAAAAACTTCCCAGTGATATCGTTCCCCATTCCTTCCCAAGCCAAATGAAATAATAACAATAAACTACAAACATTAACACAATATGTAATCATATATAAATACTGTCATCCTGCCAATGAAATCCCTCTAGCCTCTGAGGGTGCAGACCCCACACTGCTATAAGAAATGGCAAAGGTTTTTTTTTCTCAACACATCACCACTTCTGTCATGAAATTATAGGAGTTATTACATTAATTCTTGTCCTGAAATATTCTGGAGTTTGACTTTTCAGTCTGTCTGAGAACTTCTTAGGCAAATTTGAGAGGCGTCCCTGCCCACAACAAGGAGGTTGGATTAAATGATCTCTAAGGTCCCTTCCAGTCTAGGCCATTCTATGATTCCATGATTCTCTGATTCTAAATACACAAACAATGCTGGGACAGATCAAGTACAGATACAGAGGCGAAAACTCTGTTTACAAGAAAGCGTTTATTTTCCTCTGGTTGCCAAAGTAGATAGAACCACAAAAAATGAAGTAGGTCAGTCATGAATTTCCCATCGTAAACTGTATCATCATGACAATGCTTTGCTTTCCAAGCACCACACAGCACATTTGGCTACTTAGGTGGAATTAACAGAGTACTGAACGGGAAAGGTTGGTCGGTATATCTAAAAAAGATACCTCTGTCATGATTCCAGGATTTAAAATTTTTAGGAGGAATATATTTTAATGTTGAAAGGTCATTGAACCACTTGTTTTTCAGCTGGACTGGTTTTACTCTGCCAAAACAGCTGTTCACGTGCAAGAGCTATTTCTCTAAGATGGCCTTGTTTCTTAATTTCCAAGGAGTATTACTTTTACTAAGATCTTTTTTATTTATTTATAGACTGTGGAAAATACAGTCAATCATATTATTTTGGATAACAAAGTAGAGTTGGCAATGGAGCAGGCAATATCAGACTATAACTTTCCATTTTGGTGCCCACAATTTGATAAGAATGTTGAAAAATTGGAAAGACGTAGAAAAAAGCCCCAGAAAGTATCTGAAAGTTCAGGAAAATATGTAATGCAAGAGACTGATAGAGAATGTGTTTAGTTTATAAGTACCATAATTGAGGGTCAATTATATCCTGACTCCAGTATAATATTATTTCATAGAAAACTCCAGGGAAGGGACCTCAAAATATCGTCTCACCCAGTCTGGTCCATTTCCCGACTAGTCAATATTAAAAAGCTGTTTAATAAAGCAAAAGAAGAGACACTGAATTGATGAAGATGCATTTAAGATGTTGAACAAACGGCCCTTGGAGCAAACTGTTCAGTAACACATCTTTGTCTATATCTTCACTGAGGCAGAAGTGAATGCCTTCTCCGAAGGTAGACTTTAGTCAGACTAGCCTTGGTGAAAAGCGGAAATTATTGAAATCTAATCCATGTTGACACACAGAAAGATGAGAAGATTTTAAGGGTTGCTTCTTGCCTGAAGGTGCTGCAATATAAAGAGCCAGTAATCCATATGAGAGGCAGCTTGTGAGGGATGAGCAAGATGCAGCATTGCAATACCCATCCTCTTCAGTGCTTGCCCTGCTGTGAACAGAGAGCTGAGAAAGGCTCACTGGATCTACATTAATCTGCTGATTTTTACAAGACAGGTGAAACTGGACTCTGGCCACAGAAGGCTGTGTTCTCTCTTTACTGGGTCCTGACTTTTTTTGGAAGACATTAATGTGGTTAACAGTTCTCAGTCAAGTGTGTGAGTCATGGGTGGTGGACTGCCTGGGTGTGTTTTTAACTAGCAGCAAGGCTGGATTTGGGAAAAGAGCTGTAGCTGCTGGATCTAAGTCCAGCTGGGTGGTAAGCTAGGAACACACTAGCAAACAAAATGCTGTGCCACATCTTTAGATCCTGACATATGCTCTCCACTTAGTCCATTTGGAGGTGTGTGGCAGATCTATATAGTCATCTCTCTGCTCCTGACAAGCTTGATGGCATTGGCTCAGTGGGCCGAGGTATTCAGAAAGGCTGTCAGAACAATCCTGGCTTTCTTCAGTTTTACAAGCTTAGGCTCTGGGCAGTGTCAGCTGCTCTTAATCATGGCTTGGTCTAATGCATTGTTACCTGAAAGCTGAAGAGGCGGACGATTTCTTGAACACTGAAATAAACTTTCCTTTGAAAGGAAGACTGGAGAGTAGCCAGACCTGAAAGCTAATTTGTATGTGTGTTTTGAAACACTAGTTTGGGCTTTCTGACACTGTAAGCAGTGTGCTAAAATTCAAGAAAGAAAAGTAAAATATGTAATCCTAAGAGTCCTTTTCTGCTCTAGAGGAAGTGGTCTGAGGCTACCCTCAGAAGTAATCCAAAGAAGTTGAAAGAAGAACTTATCCAAATCTTGGTATTAGACTAGATTGGTGAAAGTGAAGAAGTGTGTCTGGCATGTCACAGATTTGGGATATCAGTGGTGACAAGCAAATGGATCGATGGCCCTTGTGAAAATTATTTCTCAGTGCATAAAAGTGCTAAACTACCCAATTCTGCTTTCAGGATCATATGAGCAAGTGACAGGAATTGATGTCTGAATGTGTAGGCATAGTTCTGTGTTTTGTACATCAGCTTCAGGGGAAATCACCTAGCCTTTGTCAGTAGACAAGATGGTACTAAAGGGCTTATGTGAACAGGAGAGGTTGGTATTGTTCAAAGGAACTTGCATATCACGTTCATTATGTCAGGTATTTAAGACAAAGGGAATACGTAAGTGTGCTTATGAGCAGATACATTTCTAATGCCAGTAGGGAATGAACGATTACCAGCATAGCAAAAGCCATTGCAGATGCCCAGCAAATGTAGTGATTCTGAGGAGGGGTTGCTTCCCTAACACACGAGGATAGGAAGTGAGCTGAGTGCAGGCACCCTCTTGAAGGAGATGGGGAGGTGAACTGGTGCAGGAAGGCAACAGCCCTTTTTTCCTTCTTGCCTAAATCTGATGTGAAGTGATAGCACCCTAGAGGGCTGGTACCACAGCAGGCTGGCAGAGGCAAAGAGATATGTTTGCCATGCTCCTTAGGCTAGAGAGCTGTGGAAACAGTTTTGCAATATGATAATGTGTTGCAATTTTAAAGAGCTGTATTATCAGGTGGAATATTGTGAAGGCACAAAAATATTTTCTGATCTGCAAAACATAAGATTATGTATTGTGGCATTCATTAGCTCATTTTTTTAATTAATTTTCATGACATCATTACTTTATATCAAAGTATTTTATGCATTTTTATTACTGTGGCACAGATAGACCTTATCTTCAAAGTTTACAATATTGTTTCAGGTGTATTATAGAATAGATTCATAGAATAGCTTAGGTGAGAAAAGACCTTTAAGATAATGAAGTCCAAAATTTAACCTATCAATGTCAATTCCACCAATATACCATGGCCCTAAATATCATGTCTACACATCTTCTAAATACCTCCAGGGATGGTGACTCACCTGCATCCCTGGGCAGCCTGTTCCAATGGTTGACAACCCTTTCCATGAAGAATATTTTCCTAATATGCAATCTGAACCTCCCATGGTGCAATCTGAGGCCATTTCCTCTTGTCCTATCACTTGTTACATGGGAAAAGAGACTGACCAACACTTCACTACAACCTCCTTTCAGGTAGTTGTAGAGACCTCTAAGGTCTCCCCTCAGCCTCCTTTTCTGCAGGCTAAACAACTCCAGCTCCCTCAGCTGCTCCTCATAAGTCTTGTTCTCCAGTCCTTTCACCAGCTTCTTTGCCCTTCTTTGGACACGCCCCAGCACCTCAGTGTCTTTCTTGTTGTGAGGGTCCCAAAACTGAACACAGAATTTTGAGGTGTGGCCTCACTAGTGCCGAGTGCAGGGGGGGCAATCACAGTGATCACTTCCTTGCTCCCGCTGGCCACACTATTTCATAGAATACACACCAGAGTTCCATACCTGGAATATTGTATCCAGTTTTGGGCTCCCCAATTCAAGAGAGACAGAGATCTACTGGAGAGATTAGGGTCCCAAAACTGAACACAGAATTTTGAGGTGTGGCCTCACTAGTGCCGAGTGCAGGGGGGGCAATCACAGTGATCACTTCCTTGCTCCCGCTGGCCACACTATTTCATAGAATACACACCAGAGTTCCATACCTGGAATATTGTATCCAGTTTTGGGCTCCCCAATTCAAGAGAGACAGAGATCTACTGGAGAGATTACAACAGAAAGTTATGAGGATGATTAAGGTACTTGAACATCTCTCCTGTGAAGAGAGACTGAGAGAACTGGGGCTGTCTAGCCTTGAAAAGAGAAGTCTGAGAGGGGACCTTATTAACGTATATAAATACCTGAGGAGTGGGGGTCAAGAGGAAGGTGCCAGTCTCTTCACAGTGGTGCCCAGTAACAGGACAAGGAATAATGGGTTTAAGTCAGAACATAGGAAGCTCTGCCTTTCTGAAAAGGTTTTGACTTGGTGTGACAGCCAACAGCAGCCAAAGTTGGTACAGTCCCTACTGCAGGGAATTCC